>NC_091824.1:68670134-68970134 GCF_038994185.2 Dermacentor albipictus
CAGCGCGAACAACGGCGTGGCTTTGATTCCAAGTATATGTATATAGTACGTGCGAGAGTCGGAAGTATTTGCTCAGGTTTCACCTGCATCAACTCATAGTGTGCGGTTGCTGCCAGAAACGCATGTTTTCGTTCTCGCTGCATCCCGGGGTCCTCCGCGCGGGCCAAGCTCGAGCTGTGCACTTGTGACCAGCGCAACGAGAGCACATGAGCATTTAACATAGAAAGTGACATGTTTGTAGCACTATGTCGCAGCTCTAGAGAAATGCTACAGTAGATCTACGTGGGCGGGCGTAGCATTTGGCCGTGTTTCACCGGCAGCAACCCGCAGTGTGGTTGCCGTTGCATCGTCCCGCCAGAAACGCATGTTTGGGCTGTACCCCGTCTGCCAACGCGCGGCCAAGCTTTGTAGCTACGGCGGCCCAGAAAACAAGATTGGTAGAGCATAACACACAGGCACCGAATTCTCGACGTGAACGCAACAAGCTTCTGTCGCGACTATTCGTCCCTCGAACGACAATACGACTGTACCAGTGAAAAATAAAACAACCGGCACGTCTTTCTTTACATCTGCATGCGCTAGCATAGCGACGTCCAAAAAAAGACGTCTTAAAAATCGCAGTTGTGTCAACCTTAGTGACGTCTTTCCTTTAGTTATCGATTATAAATATCTCCTCGTAACAACTCAGTCCATGAAAGGAGATCGGAAACGTCACAGAGCCGCAAAATTACTCTTTGTCGCGAAACGGCAATGCTGGAAAGGAAGGCTTTGCGGACCGTCGCGATTAGCACGAAGAAAAAGATAAAGGACAAGCTAACGTTCCTCGATAGAACCTTCCCGGTCATTAATTCCAGCTCGTGCGACTCCTGCCGGGCATGGGACGTCTGCAGGCAAAGCCCTTCCACAGGGACAGACGATGCACTGCAGGCCTTCACGTCGCAATAAATAATGTTCTGGGCTTTCATGACTTCGTCCCCTTCAATGAGGCACCGTATCCGCGTTTCTGAGGCATCTATGTGGCGCATGATGTCACTTAGAGACAGGGATTGCGAAAAAGGTAGAGCCATCTTGAAGCGCTAAGCAAAATATTATTATTATTTGTTTTGAACACATATATACGATTAACGGGAAAGGGAAAGCGAGGAGCAGGCTGGCAACTGCCACCGGAAGGGGAACAAAGCCTGCCTATTCTTCAGAAGAGCGGTGACAGCAACACAGAAATGGAAGATAGGAAGGAGGGGAAAGAAAGAGGAAAGGAAGAGTATAACAGGACAAATCTAAAGGTAAGCCAAATATTAGCTGTCTGGAAGGACGCACATTCTGTTTGGGGATTCCTATACTCTCTGTGGACGCCATATTGAGTCAGCTTGCGCGCTACCTACAGGCGACGGAACTTGCACCGAATACGGGAAACGTTTTCTTCGATATTTCTCCGGTAGCCACATTAGGTGCCCAAAGTAGGCATTCGATTGTGGCCAACATGCTTTCCTTTGCGTTTTTTTTTCGTTTCGATGCTCCGGACCTACAAAAGGAAAAAAAAAGACATTGTTGTGGCGCAGCGAATAGCCGCATGGTGAAAGTTCGATTTCGTTACTTCTTCTTTTGCAGAAAGTAAAGGGTCACGGGATGCTTTAGTTGGCGGATACTCTTATTATATTATTGCGATAGCAGTTATATGGACACTCCAGGCGCATTCCTGCGGCCGCCGTCGCACTCATGTTTCGTATAAAGTCCTATGTGATGACATCGTGACAGCGCGCAGCATGCTGTATGTGCGAGTGAAGGCATAGGGGGTGCCATGGGTGAGCCGACGATGACGGCTCAATCTTGTGCGCAAGGGAGAAAAGTGTGGAGGAAGCGCGCCGCCTTCCATCGCGCACGATACATCAGGGGGAGTGGATGGAGGGGGGCGGGCCTTTGCACTCTGTGGTCTGGCATTGCGCAACATGTTTATTTGCCTTGTTTGACGCGTTATATACGGTGACTTTTGCTTGTATACGTGGATTTATCGGAGACTTATACGTACATTTAAATATCTTGTTGCGAGGTTTTGTGTATACGTGCAGTGAACTTTCTTTCCAGTAACACTTCTTGCTCTTAACAAGTTTTGTCTTAGCATTTGTATACTCTATTGTATCTTCGCATTTCTAATGTACCAGAGTGAGTCGAACAAAAGTGAGCCAACCACCCCGCGCAGTAACGGTTCGGTTAATTATCTTCTAGGCATGCGCGTCGCATACAAGGCATCTTTCCTTTAGAAAAGTGACCCGCAGGGGTGAGGATAAATGTTCTTTAATGCTCTCATACACTGGGTTGAACATGGTTGCGTGACATAATGGACGCTCCAAAATTTGAACAGCGTGGTGTCATGGGGTTTTTGATAGCTGAATGTATTCCCCCCCAAAAAAATTAGTCGCCGTATGGCTGCCGTGTACGTTGAAAATTGCATTTCAGTGGCTACTGTGAAGCGTTGGAGCGAATGGTTCAAAGATGGACGTGAAAGTTGCAAAGACGATCCAAGACCGGGCCAAAGCCACCGTGCAATCACCCCCAACACAATTGCAAAGGTTGATGAGCTAATTAGACAAGAACGTAGGATAAGCATCGATCAACTGGCAGAGCGTATGAACATCAGTCACGATTCGGTTTACACCATAATTCATGAACATTCAAGTTGCAAAGACGATCCAAGACCGGGCCAAAGCCACCGTGCAATCACCCCCAACACAATTGCAAAGGTTGATGAGCTAATTAGACAAGAACGTAGGATAAGCATCGATCAACTGGCAGAGCGTATGAACATCAGTCACGATTCGGTTTACACCATAATTCATGAACCTCTCGGTTATCGGCTCTTGTGTTCGCAATGGATGCCAAAGAGTTTGAGCTACCACCGGATGACGGAGAGGTTGGGTGCTGCATTGACTCATCTGATCCCGTATCACAATGAGGCTGACGACTTCTTTTCTGCAATCGGCACCGGGGACGAATCATAATGCCACTATTACGAGCCTGAAACACCACGGCAATGCTTACAGTGGAAACATTCGAATTCACCACCCCCCCAAAAAAGCAAAGGCCTTCATTTCCACCGGAAAGGTGTTGTTGATTTTTTTCGATCGTCAGGGGCCATTAGTGATCGAAGATACTAAACCTGAAGAGACTATCAGTCGTTTCCGATATTGTGAAACGCCGGATCGGCTGCGTGTCGTAATCAAGAACAAACAACGTGGAAAATTGACGAATGGGGTCATCTTGCTCCACGACAATGCCCGCCCCCACGTCGTTGATGTGGTTAACACAAAACTGGCAAAGTTCAAGTGGGAAACGCTGCACCATCTGTCATTCAGCCCAGACCTGTCCCCTGGTGACTTCCACAATTTGGGGCAATTGAAGAAATAGATCAAGGGAACCAGATTCCTGTCGGACGATGACGTGAAAGAGTCAGTTACGGACTTCTTGAAGCAGCAACCCAAGGTGCTTTATGAGACGAGAATCACGCGACTCATTAGTCAGAGGTACAAATGCCTCAATGCTCATGGAAACTATTTTTAAATGAAGTACCCCGTTTGTCGTATATTCGCACTGGCTCACTTTCATTTGACTCGTCCTCGCGTATTTTGCAGAACCCCTGCTTTTTATATGTGCTCTCTGTAGCGACTATAATTTCGGTGAAATTACGCACAATACACGACCGCTGACAGCTGCTCCTGCGCAATACATAGAAACGAAGAAACGCGCAATTGAGATTTTCCCTACGCGGCAGCATATGTACAAAAATGTGAACAAGGTTCTTGAATGACAAAGTTTCATTAAAATATTTGTCCTCAACTGCTCCATTTCACGACATTTACATTTTTAATATCAGTGGCATGCACTGCTTTGCTGGTTTCGAAATGATATAGTTCTAAAGTTCGTGTGATATCTTCTGTACTTATTAAATAGACAAAAGCACAGATGCATTGATATCACGTATTTCGTGCGCAGTTTTCGGGAGATACGAGTATATTGTTTTATGAAAAAATACACATTTTACTTGTCTTGACAGTGCATAGCGTTCAAAAATTCATTTGCAGTATCTTTAGTAATGGCGACGCGCTTATTATTCATGTATTTGATCCCTCGACAATTTCTACAAGGAGGAGGCCGAGCTGCAACGTGAGCCCTCCCCTGTCCCGAAAGAAATTTCTGGCTACGCCACTGGGGACAAGATATACCACTTTCGTGCACTGTATACAGACGTACTTTCTCCGATCATAATCATAAGCTAACCTTAGTTCATAATGATTATAGTTGGAATCCTCTCCTGAAACCTTACTACGTTTCAAAAAAAAAAACAACGAAAGAAAAAAACTGATGAACACTGAAGCAAGCGTGGCACTGTGGGTCAGCACAATAGCTCATGAATGCTTGGCCGCACTCGGTTTTTTTAGCTGGCATAGTGCTTCGTGATTAATGTAGCATTGACAGTACGATCAGTAAATCTCTGTAATTATCATAAGGGCCAAGAGGAGGTGGGTTCCTTAAGAGGAAGCTTTAGCTAGGGTGCTCCTATCTAAATGCGTGTAAAAGGAGAATTCGTTTTTCTCGGCAACCACAACGCCAAATTTGACGAGGTTTGTTGTATTTAAAAGGAAACAAATTTAATTAATATCGGTCGAGGGGTTATCTCATAAAAAGTTTTTGCGTTTTACATGTATTTGAATAGGCCGCGTCGGAGTTGGGCCCGAGCTAAAGCTTCCTCTTAAGGAGTAGCTGAGCCTCAATGGCACGTTTGACATATACTAATGAACCAAATTAATTCAGGTAATTAGGAACGAGTTCAGGAATTGTTAAACTTATGGACTACATCGACTAGCGAAGACTGCATGATTGGGCGCGCAGCAAGACGGAGGGAATTTCATCCAGGGATGAGGCCAAAACAGATAATAAGCTTAATAAAGTTCATTTTGGAACTGGCTGCTGACGACAATGAATCTCAAACATGCCGCGTGCCCACAGTGTAGGATGGGCCAAGAATCGAATGACTGGAGGAAACGCACTGCTATAGGCGAATACGTTCTTTTTATACACAGGCACCGTATTGCGCACTTGTCGATTTCTATCACGTCATTTAAACGGACTAGCGATTAATTCACAGGCTATTGGACACGAGCCCGCCATGTATTCTGGCACAGCGTGCTGTATTACATTACATTACTTACACTACATTACTGCATTACAGTGTGCTATCGTTTCATGTCGATCAGAAAGCAAAGGCTTGCTATCATGCCATGGCACACGAAGAGTACGTTGCGACGGTGGGCCGAGCTGAAATATCAAAAAACGGACGGAATACGTTATGTGCTGGCAAGGCCCGCTTTGTGTTCATGCTGCCACGAGGGAGCGAGGGAACTATAGCTACAGTCGTTAGCCGGCCGGCGAAATTAGCCCGGCAGTCTTCTTGCGCAGACTTTGCTGCACCCGAAAGTTTCGCTGGATTTGCATGCCCAACAACGAGATTATAAGCACGCGCTGCATACGAAATTGGGAAACGAGCGCGCGGCCCACTGAATTTCAGGCCGCGAGAATCGCAAAATTTTACTTGCGTGGTCAGCAGTTCGAACCGTACTACAGAGAGTAAACTAGAAAGACCCTAAAGAGAGAGAGAAAAGAAAATACTTGATCTGCACTGTAAGGCATGACATAAGCGAGAAAAGAAAATGAAAAAAAAAGAAGAAAGGTTGGCGTTGCCATTCTGAAGTTACCGCCAAGCTCACCGAGGCATTGTGAATTTTTCCATGGTCTGCTCACGGCCTAATTACTTTTTCTTTTAGTCGGTGAAGATGGGCAACAATGTATCATAATAGAGACAACGACTAAGCGTAGCAGGCTTCGAGAAATTTTCCTTAGCAACGACGGCCCAAGTGCGAAAAAAGAACACGTTAAACATCTGTGACGTCACACCGACGAATGACGTTGAAATTCTGGCGCAATAAAAAGAAAGGGAAAACAAAGCGAAACATTGGTATTCATTTCTATCTTTAGCCATCAACCTCTTACCGCGAAATTAACGAAAAACGAGTGATGATAGAATACTTTATCAGCCTGAATTGACCTACTGTTTCTAGTTGTTATTGTCATTTCAGAACAAAACTGCGTTTGCGCAATAGCGGCCACTCTTACCGTGAAAGGAGGTTTGGTAAGATCGAGAAAATGTGCAAACGAAAGGTTGGGGGTGGTGCCGCCCTGTACTAGCCGCACCAGGACGTTATGGCGTGACAGGTTTTGACAGTGTCTACTCGAGCCAAATATAGTTGAGTGTGTGTCGTCCAAAGACCGGGCCCACATCGGTCTTCTAGATGAACAAAGCACACTGCCTGGCACGTTTTGAAAAGTTTTCACACCTCACGACGGTGCGCACATGAGAATATGCCTTGAAATCTGGGATTGAGATCTCGCCGCAAACTTAAATAAATAAATAAATAAATAAATAAATAAATAAATAAATAAATAAATAAATAAATAAATAATCTTTTTTTTTAAATTATGGGGTTTTACGTGCCAAAACCACTTTCTGATTATGAGGCACGCCGTAGTGAAGGACTCCGGAAATTTCGACCACCTGAGGTTCTTTAACGTGCACCTAAATATAAGTACACGGGTGTTTTCGCATTTCGCCCCCATCGAAATGCGGCCGCCGTGGCCGGGATTCGATCCCGCGACCTCGTGCTCAGCAGCCTAACACCATAGCCACTGAGCAACCACGGCGGGTAAATAAATAAATAAATAAATAAATAAATGGAACGGAAAATTTCGCCTTAGTTCTTTCTTCATAAATATGACATCGCCACGCTCACTGGTTCGTAGCTGGCAGTCTAAACCGGCCTCCCAGTCATTATGAAATCAACCTCATGCATTTCTCTCTCCCAGGTGTGAGAGGTTATACGAAGTCCCTTCACTGCAGGCCGTTCTCGTCTTGTGTGTTGACTTTGCCAGGCTAAATTGATTTGCGGCCGCATCTTAAGGTCCTTTCAATAGATGTGCGTTTCTCTGTCATTCTACACAACGCCCGATGAAAGCAAGTTATACGCGCCTTAATAAGGTCTGATAACAAATGTAATTCAGTAGCCGTCAAGTGTTCTAGAGCAGTTGTCTCTGGTAAATCACGCGTGCTACTGGGGGAGAAGAAGTCTCCCCTGTGAATGGATTTGGGAGCAGCGCCGGGCACGGTGATGTACACAAAAAATGGGCGCGCTATGTGAATGCGTCGTTATTCGAGCGCAACTTGCAACGCTGTCTAAGGTTTCGAACCTCTCAGTGCCCCGTACATGTTGCCAGCCGCAAGAGAATGCCTCTCGAAAACATTTGGACGAATGCGCCACCAGCATTTTTCTTTTCTTCTGCTCTATACAAACCCTTTCTGCATAAGAATACCTTGCTTTTTTTGTTTTGCTGCAAAATCAAAGTGCGTTGATTCAACAATTCCTTCTTTATTTTTCTCACTTTTCTTTCGTTTAAAGGAGAACCGTTTCTAAAAAAAGGCTGAAAGGGTGTCGCTCGTTGGAACCGATGTAACATGTTATAGCATTTTGAATTTATGGGGTTTTACGTACCAAAACCACTTTCTGATTATGAGGCACGCCGCAGTGGAGGACTCCGGGAATTTCGACCACATGGGGTTCTTTAACGTGCACCTAAATATAAGTACACGGGTGTTTTCGCATTTCGCCCCCATCGAAATGCGGCCGCCGTGGCCGGGATTCGATCCTGTGACCTCGTGCTCAGCAGCCTAACACCATAGCCATTGAGCAACCAGGGCGGGTCATGTTATAGCATTACCGCTTATATGCTTGTATAGCCGTACTACAGATGCACCTTACTTTGGTATCGTTGTGTAGACAAAATAAGCCATTCGACAGTGAATGAGTCGCATGCTCAGATGGCGGCGTTGTCCCGCCGTTCGTGACGCAATCGGAGCTAAATTTAGCCTCGCGCTTGGCATTCAAATTCAAATTCAAATTCAAATTCAAATTTTATTTGCCACCATGGTACAGATGATGGCGGGGACCCGTAGTAAAAGCTGCCGTTGGACAGCTTGACAAGGCCACGGGCCCCCACTTTGACAGCAATACAGTGGTTGTTTTTCTTTCCCTTTTTTTTTTTCCACACACACGGAGAGGCGCAGCCCGGCAATATACACGTGCACGTTTGAGAGCGCTTACTATACGTCCTCGACTTAATTTTGTTGGTGATCGACTAGTAAAATTGTTTAATCGAATAGAAAATGGCTTATTACAATACATTTAGGGCTCCCAATATCATACAGCGAATACGGATGCTCGGAAAGCGTAGGGTTCGAGCATCGCGTCGAATGCTTAGTTTTTTTTTTATCTGCTTCAGGAAATACAAGTAACATGGAGACGAAATGTGGCAAGAAAAATGTAATTTATGTTACCTTCAACACGTACAATCCTATTTTGAAGTTCTTTACACACACACACACACACACACACACACACACACACACACACACACACACACACACACACACACACACACACACACATACACACAGACACACACACACACACACACACACACACACACACACACACACACACACATATATATATATATATATATATATATATATATATATATATATATATATATATATATATATATATATATATATATATATATATATATATATATATATACACACACAGATTTACACAGGTAAACCAGAAAGCGAAGAGAACGAAAGTTCCCGTTTGGAAGGATCCTAACGGACCAAAAAAAAAAAAGAAAAAAAGAAGAAAAGAAACTGTGGGTGGACCGTATACCTTAGGCCCTATTCCGCAAGATCCCATAATTGTTGTTGCAAAGGATTACGTGAAAAGTGTCAATCAGAAATTTGCAGAGCTATAGATGAAAAAAACTCCCGGTACAGCTTTCTGTTGCTCAAGGCGTGCTACACAAGAAAAGTGTTTTTCCGAGCGTGGAACAAGCCCACAAATATACGCAAAGTGCTTCGGGCGGCCAATCACGGGACAATTTCGCGTGTATTTGCGGGCTTTTTTCGTGCTAAGAAAAACATTTTTACGTAGCACCTGTTCAGCAACAGAAAGCTGTATCGAGAGTTTTACATCCTGCTCTACAGTTTTCTCATTGACACTTTTCATATCGTTATAATATCTGAGAAGTTGATTTAGTCAATTGGGACTAATAATGGGAGTAACGGAATGTAAAAAAAAAAAATATTAGTATCTCCAAGCGACGTCAAACACCATTACCCTGCTTCTGTTCAGCTACGTGGTATTTGTAAATCTTTAGTTTAGCCGCAGTTACGTGGGACATCCCTGTATATACAAGACCAGCTGCAACTTAGGTGAGGACCTATAATAATAATATTTTCGGACGGGATTAATTCAGGGCCGCGGACGCCTTAATCTATGTCATAATGCCCAATAGATGAAGTGATTAACGAAAACTAACTAATGAACCCTTTTCATTAGCAACCAAAAGAGACATGTTAGCAACATTGAAGCCAGCCAATGCGCAAAGCAAGCTCATTAGCCCCAGAAACCCTGAGAAAAGCCCTAGCCTCCCCCCCCCCCCCCAAAAAAAAAAGGAAAGAAAGAAATACATTTATTATATGCAGCGAATTTCGTTACTCTTTCTGCATTTTCGTGCACTGTGGAAAAATCTCGCGCAATAAATAATATTAATAGAAGACTCGGAAAGCCAAGAAGACTAGGCGAGCTACAGCAGGAGCATCAACGGGATCGCCTTTTAATTTTCATAGCGTGTGCCTAGAGAGAGAGAGAGAGAGAAAGAGGTCATAAGCGGAAAGCAGGGAGATTGAACAAGCTGAGCCTGGGCAAAGGGGACTAAGAGATGAGAAGGAAGAAAGAAGTTCACACACCGCTCTGTACACACGCAGGCAAGCGTTTATAGTGAATCACGAGCGGTCATATAGAGAGTGGCGCTTTTCAAGAACCGTAGCGCTTCTTTCATCGCTGACGCACGAGGCCATGCTCCCAAGATATTCTCATCCGTGTAAGAGACCTTTCGTCTAAGTGTCCTAAATATGTCCGAAAGGCAATCTTCATATAGTATATTGGCACGATCGCTCGATAAATGGTATTGAACAGTCGCAGACGCGGTATTCTATCGTTTCTTCTGTGCAACATGTGTTAAAATTGGCATCTTCGGCCATTCCAATGAGTGGGCGTTCGGGAAAAAAGAACTCCCAGTTACACCTTCCACCTGGTTTTACCCGTCGGGAAGAAACGCTACCGTGCCTTCTGGCACGTGAGCCAAAATTCCTTTTAGTATAATGGAACGTGTCTTTATGGCACTTTTGTTTCGTCCATGGCTGGTTCTTTCAATCTGGGTCAGGACTTGCGCAACGTTTTCGGGACCTGTATATACTTCGATGTCATCAGAGGAAACCAGCATTGATGCGCGCGACCCACAAAAAGAAGCAGGCGCCCCGACTACCGCTGACCCCTCCCCCCCCACCAGGCCCCAGGAACGGCGCCTGTACACGTTGGGCTGGATCAATTTCTTCGTGTTGTTCCTATTGCAGTTAGGATAAACCGCATTACTGTCAGTGCCAGGTTCGCGACCCTCCTTCTCGAAAGCCGCGAACATTCGCAGAGGAGTCGCCAACCGGCCCAGTCAGCACCGAGAATAAGACGAAAAGTCGTTGCAGCCAAACACGTCTTCTTGTTCTTGTTTCCCCGAAAACAGACGGCGGTGCTTCAGTTGTTATTGTATGCCTGCGCAGTGGGTCACTAGCACGAGTTAGAAATCGTTACCGGAACCGCATCGGGATTTCGACAGCGCTCACGCCGGCTGCCGCTGGAGCAGAGCCTTTATGGCCCGGCTGTTTCGAAAACTTAACCGGAAGCGACGGGCCTGAAAAATTATGCTGAGCTAACCAGGCAGTGCAGACGTTTAATTAATGGAGTTTCAAGACAGAATCAAGAGATCGAAAGAGACAGAGAGAGAGAGAGAGAGAGAGAGGAAAGGGAGGGCAGAAGACCGCGTGTCCGGTCGGATACCGTCTACAGTGGAGTAGGAAGAAACGGCAGAAAGAGTTCATTTGAATATATGTTAGCGTGAAACAGAATAGGAAATGGTGCATGCACTGTTGTATTCTCCCTTTTTGTTTCGCGCTGAAATGCGTTTAAAATACTGTAACCACATCGCCCAAAATAGCTACACCCTTTGAGAGAAAGAGATAAAGAGACCAATATAGAATAATATACCGGAGCGCTGAAGACGAGGATGAAAGGAAACGTTGGTTTTACCTATCGAAGTTAATTTGTCTTAAGTTATTAACTGCGCGTATAACAGCTCATCCTTGGCCCATCTCCACCGCGGGTATGCCTTGTCTTGTCTTGTATCCCAGACAGTGACGCATACTGACTATGGGGGATTGGCCAAGAAGCAGGCGCTTTTTTGTATACTTAGAAGTAAAGCCAAACTAGGTTTATATAGTGGAGCGTGGGACAAGAACTGTAATTTAGACGTGTGATGACAATATTGTTAAGAATTTTGATAAAATAAGTTAACTCAAAGAAATGAAATAATAGAAACTATGGGTAATTTTAGAAATTCAGCAAGGTACTCTTTTTGTCTCTCTAATAAAATTGTAAACTGCAAGAAAAGCATCCCTGTGGCTGGATCCCAGCCAAGTTGCCCCAAAAGAAAGAATGGTTGGCGAGGTTAGCGATAGCCCAAGTTCGGTAAATGAGTATCCTAATACTTTTCTTTGTCTTAGGAAGCGGCGGTAGGAGAGAAAATAACGTTTGACAGTTTCAGGTGCACTGCAAAAAGAACATAGAGGGGACATAGCGAGACCAGGCCTGTGTAAGTAAAAATTTAGAGGAGGTATACGACATGTCAGTTTTGTAAAAAAAACCTCCAATTGTCTTGAAGGACACCGATTATTTTTTCCATGGGAAGCCAAGATGGTGGAAATCAGAAGACGGTGTTAGCATGGATGTTGCAAAGTTTTGAGATATAGCAAAATTTCTGTACCTAGCCGCGGTGACATAAGCTGATGTCAGCAAAACAGATATGATAGGGCCGTTGAGGGATGCTCGTGCGAGTGAATCAGCCATTTCATTCAAGTGCAAGCCATGATGTCCCGGTACCCAAAGCAAACATACTTTCCGTAAGTACGGAGACACCATCGAACGAAATGTTCTTTGAATTCATGTGTTTAAAGATGCAGTTAGTGCTGTACATACAGATAGCGAGTGGGTCACAATAACAGCTAATGGGTCGTTTTGGGGGAGTTTTCGTAATGCTAATATAATCGCTAATACTTCTGCCTGAAATATAGGTGTGAAGTCGGGAAGGCGAAGGGAGTAAGACCATAGTAGAGATTCAGAGAAGATCCCCACTCCTGCCTTCTCATTGCACACAGAAGCGCCAGTAGTTATTACATTGTCAGTGGTTAGCTGGTGTAGGGGGCCGTGTAAGATATTAAATCTTGCCTTGGTAATAGTTTAGCATGATTCGGAAATATGTCCACGAACTCAATTTTTAGGTCTAATAAGGCATAATTTGAATGGCAAACTTGGCGTATGGACACATCCAATTTTTGTGACTGGGTTTGCATAAATAATATCTGAGGACTGTGGAATCTCGACCACGATACTTGAAAAAACTCCGATGGTTCAGTGATACATGCATATTGCGTACGTCTTTTTAAAATGTCATAAATTTTTAAAAATGTCTGAACCGTAAACACGCGGAATCTGCAATCTAGGGTGAGTATATAAGCTTCCTGATATAAAACAGCGTTGGCAACAAATCTGGGTAGCCCGAGGTATGACCGTAGAGCTTCTCTTTCTAAAAGTATGAGAGGTTTAATTTTGTACGCGGGGCCACCGGAAAATATTACGCAGCCGAATTCTAATATGGGCCAAATATACATGTTATATATCATCCGTAATGCATCCCCGCGTAGTCCAGTGCGACAGTGGCTGAGTCGGCGAAGGCAATGGTCCCAAGGTCTTGCTCGCGGCTCAATGTTTCACTATGGGCACGTGTAACTGCCACAGAGAAAGCCAGGAGCGGTAGGGATATATGTATTGGGCAAAGGGGATAGGTTGGGAATACCTTTCTTCAGCTATTAAACATATTTTACATGCGAACTATCTCGCTGCGTTGTTCAAGCTGTCCCCCCCCCCCCCTCAAAAAAAAAACCCCTGTAAAATGAAACAATGATAACCAACACAAACAGAAGAATAAAAAACCTACTATACGAAAGAAGGTGCTGGATTGTACCGTCTCTATAGTCAAGGTTATGCTTCCTTGGTTAAATGCAAGGAAAGGTCGAGAAGCTTAATTAATTAAATAAATCTGATGTCCTACGTGCCAAAACAACGATTTCATTATGAAGTACGCCGTAGTGGGAGACTCCGGGTAAATTCTGACCACATGGGGTTCTTTAACGTGCACCCAATGCACGGGACACGGGCGTTTTTGCATTTCGCCCCCATCGAAATGCGGCCGCCGCGGCGGGTAAGTTGAGAAGCGCTGTGTAGTTCGTCGAGCTAAACTTACAGCGCAGGTAAACGAGAAGCGAACACGGCATGTATATCGAAAACGTACTCTCCAGCCCTAACAAGCGAACCTTCGGCCGTGTTTTTTATAGAATATTATCACTTTACGTTATAATATGTTTCCGTCCTTCGTCAGTGGCTCGCCAGACAGGCAATATGTTTTCATTCCAATCTTCTGACGTCAAATTTGCGTAACCGCCGACGCAAGCGTCGGGCGGTCACCCACAGGGTTGTCTAAACAAACCAATCAAATGCTCCCCCGTTCATAGGAGGTCACTTTTGTTTGCTTGAAAAACGAATAACATTGCCTGCACTGAGCGGCTTGTCTTATCTAATTGGCTCGCAAGAGGCGAGGAGCATGCTCAAATGGAGAGGGATTCGATGGGGCCGAGCCACTGCAGTGAATATCGATAACCGGATGAAGAAGGTGGTGCCGGCGTCTGCGATTGGTCCGCTTTCTCTTACTTAGCTTGCGGTGGCTCATCGACAATCGCGGCGGCATGCAACGGAAGCTTAAGAATGACGCTAAAACGGATCCTCAGCAAAGAAGAGTTGGCAGAACGAGGTCGTAAACGTGCCGAAAGTTCTCGAAAACATTATACGGCCACGCAAAAACTTTTATTCCACACAAATAAACCCATAAACCCATGCTATCCGGCAGGGGCGAGTAGCCAGTGCCGGAGCGATCGGCGGCAGCCATCTTTTATTCCTTTCGGAACGGGGCAGCCTGCGGTTATTCAGAAAAAAATTCAGTTTTGTTCGGCATATTAATGCATCTTTAACGCGTACGCGTCACTTTGACGAGGTAACCTTTTGTGGTTTTGTGACGTCGCGTGAGAGGCACGTGAAGTGGGTGCAGCCAGAAAGCTTTTGACCAATAGCCGAGGGCTAATGGCAAAAAGGCATCGAATCAGAAAACTATTTTTGTTTTGTTCGGTCAAATTATGCATAATCAGTGTATACACGTCATATCAGATGGGGAGCTATCGCGGTTTTCGTGACGTCGCGTGGCACACAGGTGAAATGGGGGTGGCCCAAAACATTTTTGACCAATAGCGGTGGGCTGATTGTAGAATTGGAATAGAAAAGTTTGGAATAGTTTTACGTTATAGCGCCCTAGGTTTCGTGAATCGACTTACGCTTACTATTGGCTGAAGTGATGAAGTTCGCACCTGTGCTACTCTTACATGCACGTGTATTTTTCGACTACAGCGCTCGTCATTGCGGCGGTAGGAATGGCAAGATGGCGGATATTACGAACAGTTTAAGCTTTGTGAACGCGCCCTTTTTTGGTAACGTTTTTCTAAAGCCACAATTTGCTCGTAAATTGGCTTGGTGAATTCCACCCCAGTTTCCGGGCATTCTTTCGGCTGTTATCGCCCCAGATCAGGCACGTGGCATGAGCACGCGACGTTTAACTTGCATCGGAAGCTGAAATTGCTGGAAACTGCAAGAGCGTGCAAAAAATATAACTCTACGAGGAAGAGATATCTCAGGAACCGCCAGTGGGAGCTCCTGGGCGTTATCCATTGACGCTAAGCAAATATTCTGATTTTCTTTGTGATTATTTTTTGCTATATGTGTTGTAATATACCGATTCGCTTCTTGTACTGGGTTTGCACAATGATCCCAGCTTTCCAGAATAGCAGGATTCTTGGAACTCCTTTCCTTACATTTGTGAGTAACTTTCGTTGTGTGGCAAATATAAAAGCTTACTCCGTCAGAAGCAAGACATTTGCATTGCCTCTTGTTTCACGCTTGTCTTGAGTATTTGTTTCTGACTCACATAATATAGGAAATTGGCGTGTGAATCGATATAATAAAAGGCTATGTATTTTTTCTTCATAGAGATATTTTCTTGTAACTGTTGGAACTATAGTGGCGAGAAGCTATAATATGAACGCACTTACGCTCGACATTTTTTCAGATAGGATTGAAGACCATGAATATTACCCGCTATGCTGCCGAAAATAAGTCAATGAAGCGTTTTGACCTCAGAATGTAGTTCTCGTTTGGCCATGTAACGTATAAAATATATGTTGGCTGTGTTAACCATGAGCAAAAAGCTAATCACTGCTTTACTCGTCTGGCCATGGCATTCAAACGTGGGATAAAAATGAGCATGGCGACTATGGCCCTCTTGAGCAGATTCAACAAATCCTGCCATCACGTAATGTCCCATAGTTTTGCGACATAGTTCCAACGGTTGAACGATTTAAGATTGCAGGTTCTCAGGACCGCGTGGCCAAGCCTGTTCCAGAACGCCTTCGCAGAAATGTGTGGAACGTGGTCCCAACTGAATGAGCGCCGTTCAGATAAGTTTTCAGGCCTGCGCCCAAAATTATGACGTCACCTACATCTGGCCAGCAGCTCGCGGTAGCAACAGCAGCAGCTCCGATAGTGCTGCTCGTTCGTTTTCAAAATGGCGTCCCCTCCTCGCTTTCCTAACGCGTCGCCGATGTGTATGCTACGTTAGGTTAAACATGTGGTGCCGACGAAGAGTTTAGCGTCGACTTTTGCTGGGCATTGTCGAATGTGAAAGAAGGAGCTGGTATTTTCTTCTGAGAGAAGCAAGAGCACAAGGGGCGACTGGAGCCACGCGCCATTCCTCGAAAGAATTTCGTGCCGGTGTCGTACGTGCGTGAAGGCAAGATTCTTTCGGCAGTCCAATAGCTCCGCCAGTACTCTTTCTCGCTGCTCGTGTTATCCGATTTCAATAGTGGCTTAAACACGGCGACTGTAAATGTAGGCGTTGCATTAAAAAGGCAAAAGCGATGTCAGCGGCGTTAATTGATGGCTCCTTTGTACGCAAACCGGTTCTACATTTGTGCAAGTGGGCATTGCTCATTCCGCCTCTTTGGAGCGAAAGACATCGTACGATGACGAGTATACAGCGAGTGTTCTGGAGATCGTACATTGATGCACTGAAGTCGCATATGCCTGCCGTTTCGTACATGTTGGCGGCTGTTGGGCCCACGCCGCTTTCAAGAGCGTCGAACTGTGGAAGTTGTAGAAGCTGTTGCCGGTAGAATTATTCACACATTTATTTCATTGTTAATTATGTACGCATTTAGATCGCAGCGGTTTGAAATTTCTTGATGCACGGTCACTAGTGGTAATGTGAAATTATGGGGTTTTACGTGCCACAACCACTTTCTGATTATGAGGCACGCCGTTGTGGGGGACTCCGGAAATTGCGACCAACTGGTGTTCTTTAACGCGAACCTAAATCTAAGTACACGGGTGTTTGCGCATTTCGCCCCCATCGAAGTGCGGCCGCCGTGGCCGGGATTCGATCCCGCGACCTCGTGCTTAGCAGCCCAACACCATACCCACTAAGCAACCACGGCGGGTTAGTGGTAACTTACGCATATATGTGTGTCAGTACTGCCCGCAAGTACTGCGTGAATTCACTCAAAGCCTAGAAAAAAAAAGAGCGAAATTGTTAGATAGCTGACAAATAAAGCTACAAATGGCTTACAGAAGCTATCTCCATGTGAAGAACGTCACCCATGTGAATTTATGGTGGTCTTAGTAAAAAAAAACAAAAAAAAACCTCCATATACATTTTATTAGCTCGTGAAAACAAAAGAACAACTTTTAAAACGTTGCAAGGGATGAAGTGTTGAAGAGGAGGAAGGCGTATGTTTCTTGCTGGAAAACTGGCTGTGCTATTACCATTTTGAACTTCGTACCCCTTCTGAGCAATATGAAAGGGCATACCCAACATGCTTTCAATAAGCCACATTGGCTACACACATGTCCTGCATGAATTCAGTTGATCTAAATGTTCAACGGTAAGTCTGCTTCTTACATATAAACAAGTAATCGCTGCTTAAAACGAATTCAGTGTTCGCTCTCATATAAGTGCACATAATGCGATTACGTCAACAATGCCACAACATGGCACTGTTGTTTTACGTACCCATAATCCGTTAGTCACGCACGCACGCACGCACGCACGCACGCACGCACGCACGCACGCACGCACGCACGCACGAACGCACGCACGCACGAACGCACGCGCGCACACACAGACACACACACACGCACACACACGCACGTGCGCGTAAATGAATAAATAGCTCATGTCCCTCAGCGTTTCCAAATGCAAGTACATGTGTGAAACTCGTAAGCGGGAAATCATTAACCACCAGTATTCTCTTAATTCTACAGCCCTCACCCAAGTTGACTCCTACCGTTATCTCGGCGTTACTATCACTAATCAGCTTACGTGGTCTGCTTATAACGACTTATAACCCCTTATAAACGACTGTTCTAAATCACTTAACCTGCTCATAAGATCGATCTTTCTGTCTCCTGTTCCCATACGCAAGCTCGCCTACGGTACGTTCATTCGGACTAAACTTGAGTATGCCTCAGCAATTTGGAACCCTCACCAGACTTAACTTATTAACTCGCTTGGAGCAGTGCACAATCGCACGGCACGCTTTATCGCTTCAAACTATGACTGACATATAAGTGGCAATAAATCATCCCTCAGTATCCCTAGTCTAACGCATCGTAGACAAATGTCAAAACTTTCACTTTTCCACAAACTGTATTATAATTTCCCACACCTCAGGAACACTATTCTACTTCCACGCAACCACGCTTCTCACTGTCTGTTTAACAACTTGACTCTACAATGTCTGCATGGTGCCTCTAATGTCTTCAACAAATCTATCTTGGGTACTGCTATTGAATTGCGGAACACGCGACCGGACAGTATAGTAAATAAAAGTGACTCAGATAAATTTAGGCACCTATATTCGTGTTTCTTAAACCCTTAACGTACCACTACTGCGCTGTTACTCTAACGTCTACCCCCTTTTCTTTTACAGCTTTGTTATACTGCCAGTTGTGCTGCCATTTCTACTGCCAGTATGTACTTCACTTTTTGTTTTGTTTTTGTTTTTCTCCCCCATCGTCTTCTAGCATTTATACTAAGTTTTGTTTACCGTTGTATAAATAAGTTAACCATTGTATAATAAAGACCATAGTGTTTATTGACGCACTGGGCCCCCCGCCCCCCTATGTAGTACACTGAAAGGGGGCCTTAAGGGACAATAAATTATGATGATGAACTAAAGAGACTAGTGCCTTGTAGCTTTCGTAATGATTATTTTTTGCGAAAGTACCCCGACGGTCTTCGATCGTGATTAGTGCTCTACGTATCACTAATGAGCTACTTACAAATTTATGCGACCGCATATACAAGCGTTTTCTCAGTGGCTCGTATAGCGGCAAAAACGGGACTTATACTAAAAATACCGGACAAGCATGCATTCACGTTGCTCTGCGGATGCTCATATTTTACTCTCCTACGTTTGATACCAGAAGGTTATCAGCCCGCCGAAAGTTTGCGCTCTATGTTCTCGTATCACACGTGGTGACAAAGCAAATGTGGGGTTACATCCTCAGCCTCCGAAAGGTCGGCATAAATTTGCAAATCGTACCACGAGATATCGACACGAGAAATTCGCCACACGAAACGAGACGCAATTTTACTATTGGCGTAGCATGCGTGATTTATGTGATTCCGCATTTCTACTGCAGGAGAAGCACAAAGGAAGCACGCATTCCTGGAACGAGAGTTCGTGGGAAAAAAATGCGAACACTGAGCACAACTGCTGTTCGAGTTTCCTTGCCTTCAACCGCGAGCACCGTGGACCTCGACCGCCACTCGAAGCGATAAGAATTATTGGAGGCCCATTATCTGCGAGCTATATGTACTGAGGGCGTGGACAGTGTGTCAGACGGATCTGGCACAGCCGCGAGTCAAGCCCCGTACACTTGGTTCCTTGTTCTCTGTCTCAGCGTTTCTTAGCTTTCGGCTCGTTCTATCGCGCGTAAAGCAAGCACATAATTTATGTTTAAGCTACCTACGATTATCATTAAAATTTAGGTGGATGTTGTGCGTTTTCTTGTCTCTTCCATACTGGTTACTTGTTGTTGGTTTGCCGTTACGCCCTCAAGTCCATAGCATGCATATATCCCTCTATTATCTGAAGCGTTATATACTGTATGGTGTAAAGGATGGTGGCTTCATGTACAGTGCTCAGTGATTGAAACGCGATGCTCAGGCAGCATGGCGCCCGGCACTTTCTTGCGCCACCGTTGGGCGCTGGGAACATCGAGCTGATGGACTTTTGCGTCACATGAAAACGAGAGTCACTTCGATGCTTCGTGACGAAATTTGGCACCCTCAGCGATGACTAAGCGCTCGCCGGTGGCGCAAGAATTACCACCCGCCATACTGCCCGAGTATCGCGTTTCAATCGCTGAGCACTGTACGCAATAAATTATGCGAACCAAGACAAACCACTCCAAGGGCATACTTTGAACAGACCTACCGAACTTAAATTTTTTTTCGGAACTATATAGCAGTTGAATCCTAACAAGATCCTAACCAGAATCCTAACAAGCACAACCACCGTAAGATTTAGCCCGACCGATGGTGACATATCTATGATGGCTTAACTTTAAAAAATTAACACCGTAAAGAGCAAATTTGGATGCTTTGTAAGGTAGACAGGTTAACCTAGCACGCTCAGAACACTTTAATGAGAAATATCGAGTGCTCTGCGTAGAAGTAAGAAATCCAGCAGGCTGTATCGGGGACGCAGCCTCAATGGGGATAGAGGAAACTTCTTGTGCGTGCTACCGAGTGTGAATGGGCACTAGATAGGGTACAGAAATGACCTTAACAAATACACAAGTGAGATTTATTGACGCTTTATAAAGCGTACATGCTTAATGGTGATAGTGTGGGTACTACAGTCTAATCTTGCGATCACGCTCACTGCCTATTCGTAGTCGGCACGCCTTGGACAAAAGTGGTGGGCGCAGATGGGCATCCGTCCGTCTTGCTGCCCGAGTGTATTCCCGCTATTTCTGGACACTACGTGTCGAACACGGGGGTGCCGTTGCCGATAAACCATCAAATTTCTGCAACAAAGTGCAAGCTTGTAACTTGTAAGCCTTAGAACTTCTCATGAGCACAGGTTCGAGTTTGATGGATTATACCTATTATGGCAGAGTGAGCTCTCTTAAACCCAACCACTCCCGCTCGGATCGATAAGCGTACTGCCGATCTACACGCCCCTCTGAACGCCGAGCGAGAGGCTAAATTTAGCTCCGATTGCATCATGCGGGACGCGACAACGGCGCTATTAGTGCACGTGACACATGCATAATTTTTTTTCGACACACAATCGACACATGCATGGCTTCTTTCCTCCACCCAGCGATACCAAAGTAAGGCGCGGGGTAATACGGTTTCAAACATATATACTTTCGTTAAGTGTCGTTGCGTACTTCTAACGTTAGATGATGATGATGATGATGATGATGATGATTTATTTGCACCCCCTTTGAAACTGGGCGGTGACAAGTAGTCACCTAGCCTGCTCGAGTTACACAAGAATGTTATACATGCTTTTAATTCTAGCATTTTCCTTCTACCTATGCCTGTAACGGATCCGGTCGTATCAATATCTTCCCGGCTTTTTTCCGCCAATACCCTAAACGTATCTTGCCTATCTCGATTGCTGAACGGTTGATGCTTCCGTCCATTTTAAACCCAAGCGCTTCTGGAAGGGGTACATTACCTGCGGTTTTCTCTGGGTGAATCTCTTCGCATGCCGTTAGGACATGCTGAGTGGTCTCTGAATTTCTGCACAGCATGCACGTGCCTCATCTTGTTGCGAGTATTTACTCCGGTATGTTTTTTTTTCGTTATGCAACCAGGGGCGCTATAACGTAAAACTATTCCAAACTTTTCGATTCTATTTCTGCAGTCAGTCCTCCACGATTGGTCAAACACTTTTTTAGACCAGCCCCCACTTCAACTGTCTGTCACGCGACGTCACGAAAACCGCAATAGCTCCCCATCTGATATGACCTGAACACACTGATTATGCATGATTTGACCGAAGAAAACAAAAATGGTTATTGCTGATTCGACGCCTTTTCTCCTTTAGCCCTCGGCTATTGGTCAAAAGTTTTCGGGCTGCACCCGCTTCACCTGCCTCTGACGCGACGTCACAAAACCGCAAGATTTCACCGCGTCAAAGTGACGTGTATGCGTTAAAGACAAATTATTATGCCGAACAAAACTGAATTTTTTTCTGAATAGCCGCAGGCTGCCCCGTTCCGAGAGGAATAAAAGATGGCTGCCACCGATCGCTCAGGCACTGGATCTAGCACCTGCCGGAGAGCATGGATTTATTTGCGTGTAATAAAACTTTGCGTGGCCGTGTAATGTTTTAGAGCACTTTCGGCACTTTTACGACATCGTTCTGCCAACTCTTCTTTGCTGAGGATCCCTTTTAGCGTCATCCTTAAGCTTCCGTCGCATGCCGCAGCGATTTTCTACCAGCCACCACAAGCTAAGTAAGGGAAAGCGGACCAATCGCAGACGCCGGCACCCCCCTCTTCATCCGGTTATTGATTTTCAGTGCTGTGGCTCGGCCCCATCGAATCCCTCTCCACTTGAGCACGATCCTCACCTCTTGTGAGCTAATAAGATAAGATAAGCCGCTCAGTGTAGGCAATGTTATTCGTTTTTCAAGCAAACAAAAGTGATCGCCTATGAACGAGGAGAGCGTTTGATTGGTCTGTTTAGACAACCCTGCGGATGACCGCCCGATGCTTGCGTCGACGATTACGCTAATTTGACTTTAGGACATTGGAATGAAAACATATTGGGATAGTTTTACGTTATAGGGCCCCAGCTCGAACCTGAAATAGCAAGGCACTGTGGTTTTAGCTAGCGACCCCTATGCTGACCGAAATGGAAGACGTTTCACCTCAAAAAGCCACTTAAGACGTGTTCGGGTTTAGTAGGACGGCCACAGTACCTTCACAAGAATAGAAAAGTGGGCGAGTTTGATTACGTTCATGATGTAGCAGTTCCAAGAACAGACACAGGCAAGCACAAGGGGCCACCAATGTTGCCGCACAAGTGCTTACGTCGTCCCTTCTATACCTGCCCCTGTCTGTCCTTTGCGCTGCTCCATCATGGGATGCACCTATCTCGGCTGCGTCTGCGTCTGTACGTGCACACGGGAGGAGCTATACGGGCTCACTTGTATGTGTATAACTCTAAAATTATTGCTGTGACCTTGTGCCTATGCATGACTTTTCTCAAATTCCCCTTTTCTCAAGAAACCATCTCGAGAACTGAATGATATAGTTTCTGCCTTCGTTCTGGTGACACACATGCTCATAGGCAGACAACAAAGGACTTGGCATATGTGTTCATCCAAGGGTTAGAAGTATGTACACATTTAAGGGCTAATTATGATATATTATGAGTTTTTCTTTAGAAACACCTATCTATCTTACGACAAAAGAATCGCAGGAAGGCAGGTACTTCTATTAGTCAGCAGTGAGCAAACAAGGGAAGTCGTTGTCGAGAGCCTGCACTTAGACAAAGGCCTTGGCCTCGTCAGAGCTTCGTCAGAGCTTTGTCAGAGCAGTCTTCGTCAGCGCAGTCCACCCAGGGCAAGACGGATGTCCTGGTCCTGGTGTATTAGTGTGTAGGGAAAGCCATATGCCCTGCAGTGGTGCACATGGTTGGCAGCGTCTATGAGAGAGTCGCTGATGTTTACGTGTTCCTTGTGGAAGACCTAGGAGCGTTTATGATAGTTGACCATGAGATTTGCGTCTGTTTGCGAGATGCGGAAGTACTGCGGAAGTTTCGCGTTCGGTTTGCCGGGTCCGCAAATTGTTTTACTGCTGCTTTAATCGGATTAATTGTGTCGTCACCATTGTTGTGTGACGACACACGATTGTGTACTCCTCTTTCACTCTCGCCCTTTGTGACCACTGAAATGCACACCGGGTCTTACCTTCCAACTGGGAGAGAGAGAGAGAGAGAGAGAGAGAGAGAGAGAGAGGAAAGGGGAAAGGCAGGGAGGTTAACCAGAGAAAAAAAATCCGGTTGGCTACCCTACTCTGGGGAGAGAGGGGAGGGGAGGTAAAGTGGAAACAAAGTAGAGATAAGGAAAGGAAAGGAAGGAGCATAGACACACAAGCACAATCGGTCACTGTCACCGAACACTGTCATCGCACAGCACACTGACACTTGGTGCACTATCAACATCTGTTCAGGCTACAGTCGCCTGTCCAGTTCTGTCGCCCTCAAGAACCGCAACAGTGCCCTCGTCGCCCTCTGCTGCGATGGCTTATGATGGCGGTATCTGAAGATGAGTTCCTCTGTGAGAGGTCTTTGGTCAAAGCGCGCTATCGCGGTTGCAAGTGATTGTCTCTGTAAAGTATATCGAGGACAGTCACAAAGAAGGTGTTGGAAAGTCTCCTCGTTACCGCAGTCCTCACACGAGGCGTCGTCGGCCCATCCAATTCGGTAAGCGAAAGACTTGGTGAAAGCCACCCCTAGCCATAGGCGACAAAGCAGGGTAGCTTCGCGACGACAGAGCCCAGCTGGAATGCAAAGGCGTAGGGAGGAGTCAAGATGGTGCAGTCGGTAGTTGTGAAAACTTCCAGCGTTCCACAAGGATAACGTGATGTGACGGCTGATCATTCGAAGTTTTCGAGCGGCATCTGTCCTTGATAACGGTATCGGCTCCTCTTCGTCCCCTTGAAGAGCCGACCGAGCAGCGTTATCAGCGTGTTCGTTCCCTATGACTCCGCAGTGACTTGGAAGCCACTGAAATGTCACGTGGTGTCCTTTCTCAGTTAAGGTATGAATGAGTTCTCTAATCTCAAATACCAGTTGTTCGTGTGGTCCGCGCCGCAGGGCCGATAGCAAAGATTGCAGTGCAGCCTTGGAGTCACTGAATATTGACCACCTTCGAGGTTGTTCTTGGTTGACGAGACGAAGTGCAGCGCGAAGGGCTGCAAGTTCCGCGGCCATCGGTGTCGTTGGGTGACATGTCTTGAAACTGATGGTGGTGGCTTTCGCTGGGAAGACCACGGCTCCAGAGGAACACTGGAGAGTTGCAGATCCATCAGTATAAATATGTACGTGTTCGGCGTACCTCTCGTGCAAAAGAAGCAGAGTTCGTTGTTTAAGAGCTGGTGATGACAGCTCAGATTTTTTCCTGATTCCTGGTACGGTGAGATGCACTGCGAGTCGAGCCAAACACCATGGAGGAATCGATGGCTTAGTTGCGGGGGTGTAGCCTGATGGGAGGCAAGTGTAATCCTCCGAAATCGTAGTACAAAAAGCTGCCTGCGGCCTTTCTGATGGTAGTGTTGCCAGATGGTGGGAACAGGCACGGGCAACGTGCCTAATGTGCACTCTCAACACTTCTACCGCAATGTGCGTTTGTATAGGTTGGTCCTGAGCAATCGCAATAGTCGCTGCTGTCGATGTGCATTTTGGCAAACCAAGACAAACCCTGAGAGCCCGAGCTTGAATAGCCTGTATAGCACGAAGATTTGTCTGGCAGGTGTTGGTCAGTACGGGCAAACTGTATCTCAAGAAGCCCAGAAAAAGAGCCCTGTACAATTCCAACATTGCATGCACTGACATTCCCCAAGTCTTTCCTCCCAGAAACTTGAAAAGTTGGGAGATTGCTGTCAGACGCTTTTTCAAGTAGGTAACGTGCGGGCTCCATGAGAGATCTCTATCAATGATTATGCCAAGAAATTTGTGAGTCTTCTCATAAGAAATTATCTGGCCATTTATTGATATGGCGTAGGGTGTCATTGGTTTGCGGGTGAACGCCATCAGTGCACATTTGTCTGACGAGATTTCAAGACCTTGGTTGCGGAGGTATAGAGCTGTTAGAGTAGCAGCTTTTTGAAGTCTTGCACGTATCTGAGGACGTGTCACACCTGAGGTCCATATTCATATGTCGTCGGCGTACATTGATACCTTGATCGCTGCTGGCAGATGATCAACGAGACCACTGAGTGTGAGGTTAAATAGGGTAGGGCTTAGTACACCGCCTTGAGGTACACCTCGGTACGTGTAGTGTAGTGCGGTTTTACCATCACCGGTACAGACAAAGAACGATCTCATAAAAAGGTAATGAGAGATCCATTGGAAAACTCGACCACCTAGGCCAACCATCTCAAGAGCATCGAGGATAGCCTCGTGAGATACGTTATCGTATGCCCCCTTGACATCCAAGAACAGAGCTGCAGATAGTCTTTTGCGTGATTTTTGAAGCTGGACGTACGTAGCGAGATCAACAACACTGTCTATGGAAGAGCGATCTCGATGAAAACCAGCCATGCAATTCGGTAACATGTTGTAGTGCTCCAGGTACCACTCCAAGCGGGCAAGGATAATCTTTTCCATTATCTTTCCTACACAGCTCGCCCGCGCTATTGGGCGGTATGAGGTGGTTTCAAGTGGGGACTTGCCTTGCTTCAGGAGAGGGACCAAGCGGCTTATCTTCCATTCTTCGGGAACCATGCCATCCTGCCAAGATAAGTTGTAGAGATGTAACAGTTCTTTCCGTGCGCCATCACTCAGGTTGTTCAAGGCGCGGTAGGATATTCCATCTGGTCCCGCGGATGAAGAACGCCTGCATAGATCAAGAGCCGCTTCTAGTTCCTCCATTATGAATGGAAGATCCATGCGGCCGTCACGTGAAACAGGGATGCGACTGGGGGCTGGAAAGCCTGGACCGGTTGCTTGGCCAGCGATCCTTGCACAAAAGTCTTTTGCAACATCAGCCTCTGGCCGCCCCTGGAAGAGCGCCAGCGCCTTGAATGGGAAGCGTTGTTCAGGGAAGGAACGTAGACCACGTATGGTTCTCCAGATGTGGGAAAGTGGCTTTCGGGGGTCTAGTGACTGGCAAAATCTTGCCCAACGTCGAGATGCCAATCTATCCATGCGACGTTGAAGTTTCTTTTGTAGTCGTCTGGCTGTCCTGAGGTCTTCGATGGACTTCGTACGCCGGTAACGCCGCTCCGCACGACGACGGAGCGCACGAAGTCGCTCCAACTCTATATCCAATTCCGTGTGCTTCGACGAAGCCGTGACCGTGCGCGTGGCGTGTAGCATTGCAGACTTGATTGCTTCCTCTAATCCAGAGGACAAGCCCTCTCGACAAGCATCCTCCATGGTGGAGGTAAAAGTGGTCCAATCAATTAATCGAATGGTGTTCCGTGGGGTGGGACTGGACATTCCTTTGATGACAAGGTATGTGGGATTATGATCACTCCCGTGTGTCTCGATATCCGAAAACCATTTAACATATCTTGTGAAAGTGCTGGAGACGAAAGCTAGGTCAAGACAGCTGCCATAATTCACGCCTCGTATAAACGTTGGGCTGCCGTCATTCAGAAGTGAAAGGCCGTGGTTACAGGCGAAGTTTGCAAGTCTTTGCCCTCTTGCATTTGTTTTTGCGCTGCCCCATGCTATATGGTGCGCATTAAAATCTCCGATGATGATATATGGGGCAGGGCACACAGACAAGATGTTCGTTAATCGTTTGGGATCAAAGATACTTGAAGGCGATATATAAACGCCTACAAGTGTAAACATGAGTTTGCCCTTTTTAATGGTGAGGCAAACGTATTGATTTTTATCATGAGGCGGAATCGGCTGGCGCTGGCTGAACCACCCTTACAGCTGCCTTAGACACTAGCGCCACTTTTTTCCTCTAGTAATTGTACAAAACTCCATGGTCATAGCGTTACGTTCTAAATGTGGTCTAGAATTGAAGGCTGTGACAGTTATATTATTAAAAGCGAAATACGATAACATGGAAAGCATAGCATATACATATGTTTATAGGAACAAAGTGTAGCAGAGAAATCCGGATGCGTCGACAGTGATCAGAGGCAAAACGTAGAAAGCACGAACACGTTTCTGCCTGTTGTCACCGAGTAAGCTGCGGTGAAGTGCAGAACTTAATTTGCCCCTGCAGATTGCCACGACAGATATTACACACTGTATCAGTAAGACTACGACACTCCTCTGCTGAAACACTCTTATGCAGAAGGCTTCGAAACTGATTGCTTGATCCGAGATCCGCGTCCACCATCGATGGAACGCTATTGGGGGATACAGTGCTCAGTTTGTGCTGATCTTCGACGGCAGCTGAAAAATTTAGATGCGGGGAAGCGAACTTCTGGGAGACGTATCCTCTCGTTTTGATACAGCCGACAATAAGCTGGCGAGCCTTCGACTACGAATGTCGCATAATTAACAAGAAGCAATGCAAGAATGCACTCACTGAAAGACAGTCCCACTTATGGCTCAGTTCCTAACCGTATCGACATTTTAAGCGGAAGCGAATGACACGGCATTACAGAATGCTCTTCACTGTATCGAGACATCGCACGAATAGTGAGTGACAAGTCGATGAGATGGACGGTTGAAAGAACTAGAACAGAGGATCTGTCAACTTGTTTTTCACGCGTGCATAAATAAAATGTGCCAGAAGAAAATGATATTCTGCAACGCCGAAGGATACTGCCCTCAAAACTGAGATGAACTTAAACGAATTCACTTGTCTATGAATTAAATACGTTCGAGGGCAGGATTTCCTCGTGGTTTCTGAAACTTTAGCTTGTTAAGTGACATGAATCTCGAATAAGGATCATTACAGCTAGGACCGCTTGTAGTTATGGGGGAAAAAAGAAACGTGGATGGATCTTCACTCTAAGGGCTGTTTGTTAAAAATAGTTGGAATTACCAGGTTTTTGGAAGGCTTTGGACACAATATCGTATTGCCATTTGCTACTCAAAGGCGTGTTTCTGGGATTACTACACCATGTGAGTAGAGCAGTGCACGACCATTCAACAAACAGATTGAGGAAAGTCGTCATTAAATGCTCACAATGGCAGCCTGCTGCAGTTGAAGTTGGCGCACGTCAACGCACCGCCTGGAGTCCCCTTTTATGCCGAGAGAGAGAAAGGGAGGCGTTGCAAGGAGGTTAACGACTGTCTAGTTTGGCATACAATGTAACGATTTTTTACATATGCACTACGTCTGAACGTTAAGCACAGAATTGGGTAACGACTGCGCGATATACAGACACCAATAATTCAGAAGGAGCCGCCTCTACCCAAGCGGCCTTCAACCACACGTGAACAAGATGTGCAAAATGTATTATAGGACTAAGTTCAGCAAAATTTGGTTGCATCCATGGCTTTGGTCAGAAAGAAAGATTAGGAGCAACAACTATGGCCTAAGTACCATCAGTATTGCTATGGAGAAAAAGCGTTAAATATTTCGGTTAAATTTCAATGACGTTTTTTTTTCTTGGAATGAGTGCGTTGAACCTATAGGTTTTGAACGGGACGCACGTATAACTTTTTAACTCACGCATTCGAAACTCGAAGGTGTCATCGAACATCAAAGAAATATTTTACAAAAGGATAGAAACTTGGGCGAGTTGGTACGGTAACATAATCTTGGATTGTAGCGCGAAGTGACACGGATAGAGACTAGAAACAAGGTCCGTCGAAGTTAAGAAATTTCCAAGCAAATGTTTTTGTGCATGCTCGTCTGCTGCTTCATTATATAGACCTATGATAAGAATTTAGCGAATGTATCGAAATATCTTAAGATACAAATCGAAAGTATTGTATTGCATACAATAATTACGGTAGTATCTTGTATATGTATCTCAAATACTAGTTGCCCGAGTATCCTGTATCGTACCATGATACAAATTGCAAAGTATCTTTGCCCAGGCCCGTGTTCGGTAAGCACACATTCAAACCGAGACACATTTTGTGCGACTCTAAAGGACATATAATAACGTCTAGCTTAGGAGGTGCATTTCATCACGTCTTTGCAAAGAGTACAGACACGCTAAACGTCAAGCGTTACGTTTCGTACTTCTCAGCAAACCTAAATAGCACCTGCTTCGCGAGACAAACCGCGTCTCCGAGAATCTCGGAGGCCATACGCAGGCTTCGCCGCGGCACCGCCAGATGGTGCCGAGTGTTCTTAGGGACAGTGTTCTCAAAACAGCGCAATATGGACTGAGACGAAAAATTACGCCAACGACAAGAAACCCGCGCGGATCGTCTGTATACTTTTCCGTCCGCTTCTATAGCCCTATTTTAAGAACACTGCAAAGATGAACCATCTCGACCGAATCAAGGTATTGCTATTTGGGAAGCGCGAAAGAGGAGTCCAGCTGCAGTAAACGCCTCATGAATAGCTCGTTTAAACGGTGGCAATACGTTGTGCCCCTACATTGATTCAGTGATATGCGCATTAGAGTTGACAGTCATACTGAGATGGCTTCTGCTGAATTTTTATTCACACGTCTTGTATTTCAGTTTTTGTTTGGTTGATGTTTTAAATCAGATAAGGCCGTTTCGGTGGGCTTACTTTATTTTAAAGCACTTGTGCTGACTCGCGATGGCTGTTTATTTCTTTGCAAGGTAAGACAGAAGACGTGTGTTTATTACCGTTTTAGTTATTTTTGAGAGCACAGGTGCGACATAGATCGGCCTAACGTTTCCGATGTACAGTAACCCCTTTATGTGCGGCGCATACCCTAGCTACTTTTAGCCAGGTTAGATAGACGCACTGTAAAAATTTCAGTACATATATACAAAAATATAGATGCAAAAATAGCAGCAGTAAATTTAATTGGCTCGGTAGCCGCACCTGTCCCGCTACTATTATCGGTGCCATTATGCACTGTACAATCTCGCACGGTTTTGCAGGAAAAAACAACAAAATAAATTTCATATTCTGCTAATTGCTCGATATAACGCGAACTCAGCGTCAGAAGGTGTTGTATTTGTTCTTGCACCTTTGTGAAAAAAAAAAAATTCGCTCAACTTGATGCTACCTTTGACTTCGAAAGCATTTAATTCTCTTCTTGGTTCTGGGCAACACATGCAATGCTAGCTTTTCATATTTAGTCTGTCTAGTGTCTGTTTTGAAATAGTCTGGCATAACATTCCCTTTTCACTTTCTTATCCTGAAGTCAGTTTCTGAGCGTAGAGATGGTGTTGGAAGATACTGAAGAGAGTGATCATCGAGAGCATAATTATTGCACGCGAAATTTAGTCTTTTTCTGCTGCCCTCTTCTTTTCCTTCTTTACTTTGGGGGGGGAGGGCACGGGGGGACGGGAGGGGCAGTGGGGAGGGCACACAGCTGTCGGAAGAGCTTCATTGGCAGTTGAGAGGATCATTGCAGCCACATGGCTCCACGTGTTCACCACACTTCCAATCTCTCCAGTTCCTGCAAAAAAATAATAAAAATAAATTTTTCAACGATGTTTTAGAAGTCTCCCACATATTAGTCTTAGTCTCTCACAATCAATCAATCAATCAATCAATCAATCAATCAATCAATCAATCAATCAATCAATCAATCAATCAATCAATCAATCAATCAATCAATCAATCAATCAATCAATCAATCAATCAATCAATCAATCAATGTCCAAAGAGACTCGGAGGTTAACCAGGCAACTTGTATTTTAGTTTGATAGTGGTCAGAATTTCCTTCGATAAATTCTGGCATGGCCACGGCTACTTATATGCCACTGCTAAGGCCTTTAGCGGACACAAAAAGACAGAAGCGGATCTTCTTGTTAGCTCCAGTTAAAGTAAAACAAATAAATTTATTTCAACATCGTGGGTTTAACATAACATGGCAGTAAACAAACAATTACATCAATCTTAAAGGAGACCTGAACATTGCCTGAGCACGTTGACAGTAGATATAATATGGCCTTGGACCGAGCTCCGGAAATATAGGGCTGACAATTTAGCGGTGAAATTTTCATATATAACTTTAGGTCTCTCAGAAATAAATAATTAAGACATATAACAGCATGCGAATACGATTTGAATTGCGGAAAGGGTTCTGGGTGTTGTTACTTAAGTTAAATGGTTCGTTTTCATCGCGGCTAGCTGTAGAGCATTCTGCAAGTGAATTTAGTTGCGAGCAGAATTTCTCTTCCTCGAACGGAAATCACACGACAAAACTGATTTACGTCCATTTCAAATCCTAGCTAGAATGAAGGAATGAAACGAATTATGCAGGCGAAACAAATACAGCAGCCTATGACAGATTGCACCTTCACGAGTTTAAGTAAAAACTTGATTTCTTTGCGATGGTAAACGAGCACGAGCAGCGCATTCTTTTATTTTTTGTCTGCAGCAGTGAAAAAAAAATGAAAGGACGAGGACGGTGACCTCAGCAAGGAAATTAAAAAGAAGGTGCGCTTGTAGCCCCAGGAAAAGAGAAGACCGAACAAATACGCAAACACAAAACACTTATTTTTGTGGATTCTTTGTGTCCGTGCTCGTGATTGCGCTGCAAGGACACCTTACAATGCCATATACCGACAATCTCACAACTCCCACAAAAGAGGAGGCAATGTTGAACATGTAGGCACTTGTGCGTTGGCTTGAAAGAGGCCTAGCAAGTTGCAACGGCTACAGTTTTCTTAACTGATAAAAACACTGACTCGCCATCCCGGTCCAGCGAAAGTGGGCGTAAAGCGAAGCTGTTGAAAACCACCACTATGACTGCTGAGGGGGGTACGCAATGCTTTATTGCTTTAGAGTAATGGGAGTAACGGTACTTTTGACAGCACGCCGCCGCTGGTCACACTGCCGTTTCTTTTTTCCCTTTGGCGCTCCTCGTATTCACGCTAGTCCTCGGGAGTCGTAACTATGCGTTGCCTACCCACAGCAGCACTGCAACAAGGATCAAATCAGTTGCCAGGCTGGTTCTTCTGTATACGAAAGGCTAGTGACGCAAGCTGCCGTCGCCGCGGCAGCTGGCGCAACACTAATCTTTACCGGGAAACGTATGCCGGAAGCGCTACGTGCGTTGCATTGTTACGAGGAGCGCCTTATCAATTATGTCGTACAGGTGCTTGTTTTGAGCCTGTTCCTTATTGAAACGAATGCTGTTCTGTACGTTGTATGCGTGGTTCCAAAGAATCTATGCACTTTTCGCTTCACTTTGCCGAGTGCTTGAAGTCTGCTTCACCTGCGCCGTACCCGCCGTGGTTGCTCAGTGGCTATGGTGTTAGGCTGCTGAGCACGAGGTCGCGGGATCGAATCCTGGCCACGGCGGCCGCATTTCGATGGGGGCGAAATGCGAAAACACCCGTGTACTTAGATTTAGGTGCACGTTAAAGAACCCCAGGTGGTCAAAATTTCCGGAGTCCCCCACTACGGCGTGCCTCATAATCAGAAAGTGGTTTTGGCACGTAAAACCTTATAGATTATAGATTATATATACCTGCGCCGCGGGCCGGCCCGGTATTGCACCGCCTCCGAGATCGGTCCACATTTCTGCCCCTGGACGACGGCACGAGAAATGCCGACCAACTAGAGGCTAAGAGCTTCGCTGTAAAAGAAACCCTCCCTGTACCCAAATAATTCTCCCATGACCACCTTGGCCAAATAATGCTCACCCTCAGATAGGAGGGAATTTCCGAGGTAGCTCGGGGTTCCCTTAGCCTTATTGAATCACCGTAACCCTTCCTTCAGCCCGAGGGCATCAAGGGAGCATACCGATGCTATTGACCGGATTCCTTTATTAAATCGAGCTCTGTAGGCCCGGTTCCTTGAGTGACCACGACCAGTCAATGCCAGCTCAGGAACAGTGGAAGCTACGCTCTGCTATCAAGGAAAGGAAAAAAAAAGCAAGCGCGAAAAAAAGAGAGGGCAGAAAAAAAGAGAACGAAATTGGGCCGAGCCAATAGTATGTCTCATCATGGCGAGATCTAAGACGCAGCGGAGAGTGAGAACCCTTGTTTGTTCAAAACGGATGCCCACGCGAGAGGCGCAGAAAAAAAAAAAGAAGCTGCAGCAGCCCGGCCAAACGATGACAGCAGGCGAAGCGTCGCCTTCCGCAGTGATGCCTCATAGCTTCTCAGAAGAGAAAGGAGAAAGATAGCTCCGAGAGAATCTTTCTGTTTCTATACTAGCTTCCGATGATACGAAGCACTTTTGAAAATCGTTTGCGGAAGGATATCACTAAGAACTTGCCATTTAATGCGCAAGGCGTTTGGCAACTTTGTGGGAATCTGTTTCAAAACTCCTTGAAAACTACTCCTCGAACGCTTCTCTGAAAAACATAAGAAAAGGGCAGAATCGTGCTGCTGACGGATGTAAAAGGGAACGAGAGGACAAAACGATGAGTAAATGGACACGGTTGTACCCGTTTTTGATTGATTGATTGATTGATTAGTAGAGTTTTTTGGCGCAAGGGCCAGATGTGGCCAAAGAGCGCCAAGTCGATGATCAGTGCTTCTCAATGATATGTGACTGTTAAATGCGAGGAGTAATAAAACACGGCTGTATAGTGGCCTAAAATATTCACTAAAATGTGCAAAACATGCATGTGGTGCAATGAAGATGTAAAAGGACCTAAAATTTATTCGCTCTAAAGTGCGTAAAACAAGAATATCTACATATTAAAAATGACAGTGATTGATCGTTTCTCCGATGACAATAGATGTTCCACTAGATAGGGATGATCAGTAAAATATGTAGAATCTGTAGCACTAGTGCCTCAGCAAGGCCTTGAAAGCAAGGGCTGGGAGACACGTGCTCTAAATAATGCTTTCGTTGCAGCTACGACCTCCTGGTGGAGGCCGTGCTACAGGTAGCCTGGCCAAATCACTTGTAAGGTGTCCGTTTCAGTTAAGAAGTTTAATACTGATTGAAAAGTAAAAAGGGGTTCATTGCTGAGAAAGAATGCTGGGTGTAACGGTGTGTGTTGGAGATAAGCAGAGGGAAAGTGCTTTTTTCTTTCTGCCTCTATTTCTGTGCATTGTATAAGAACATGGATAACTGTAAGCCTCTTGCCACATTTGGTACATGTCGGAGGTTCGCTTCCCGTCAAAAGGTAGGAGTGAGTGGCGTACGTATGTCCTATTCTTAACCTACAAAGAAGCACTTCCTTATGTTTTGCTGTTCTTTCAGATATCCAGTTCCCTAATTTTGGTTTGATAAGGTGTAACTTATTCTCTACTGCATTATCCCATTGGTCCTGCCAGTGCTTCCTCAGTTTGTGGCGTAAGAATGGCTTAAGTTCTGTAGCTGCTATGGGTTTATTCACATCCGTTTCATTAAAGACGACTGACGTTGCACTTTCGTCAGCAGCTACATTACCTTTTATGCCCCTATGGCCAGGCACCCAACATATGACTATGTTTTGGTTGTATGTTAAGCCTAAGCATAGTTCTGTGTATAGATTATTAAAAATAGGGTTTTTATGTTTTCGAAAACTCATTAAAGCCCTTACTACGCTTAATGAGTCTGTGAAGATGATCGCCTTATTCAGGTTTTTATGTCTGACGTGCTTCACAGCTGAAAGTATTGCGTACGCTTCAGCCGTAAAAATACTTGTGTTGGGATTTAGAGTACCGGAGGTGGAAAAAAAATGGTCCAAGAGCTGCATACGCGACACCTGTAGATGACTTGGAAGCATCTGTATAGAACTCGGCACAGCAGTACTTCGCTTGCAGTTCGAAGAAGTGTGACCGTAAGTGTGCCTCTGGTGCATGTTTTGTTATTTCGACAAAAGAGATATCGCATTGCATGGTCTGCCATTCCCAAGGAGGTGGCAAGCGAGTGGGTGGCATAAGGATATTTTCTGGGATATGGATGTCTGTTTCTTCTGCCATTGCTTCCAAGCGCAAGCTCAAAGGAGTTCTAATACCTGGGCGGTTAGTGTAAAGTCTGGAAGTTGACAGGTCGCTAACTATGGAATGACATGGATGCTCGGTGTCTGATTTTACCTTAGTGTAGTATGATAAACTTAGGAATGTTCTGCGTAGATGTAAGGACAATTCGTTGGACTCAACGTAGAGACTTTCAACAGGGCTCGTTCTAAAGGCGCCTGTTGCCAGTCGTATACCGAGGTTGTGGACTGGGTCGAGAATCTTTAGCGCAGTCTCTGTTTCGGAGTGGTACACCACGGCTCCGTAGTCGAGGCGTGATTGTACGAGACTTTTATACAGGCTCAGCAGACACTTCCTGTCACTGCCCCAGGTTGTTCGAGAGAGCAACTTGAGGAGGTTCATGGTCTTGAGGCATTTTTCTTTAAGATATTTTAGGTGGGGAACGAAGTTAAGCTTTGTGTCCAGGATGACACCTAAGAATTTGTGTTCAGGGCTAACAGTTAGTCTTTCTCCATTAAGGTTAATGTCTGGTTGTGGTAATACACCTCTCCGATTTGAAAATAGGACACATGTGCTTTTTTGGGGGTTCAATTTAAAACCATTCTCGTCCGCCCACTTTGAGAGTCTATTCAAGCCGAGCTGAAGCTGCCTCTCGCAAATGCTAAGATTGCATGACCTGAACCCTATCTGTACATCGTCTACATAGACGGAGTAGAAGAGTGTGCGAGGTAATACGGTGTGGAGAGAGTTCATTTTAACAATAAATAGCGTACAGCTCAGTACTCCACCCTGAGGTACACCTGTCTCTTGTGTGAATGGTCGAGACTGCACGTTGCCAACTCTAACACGAAATGTCCTGTCAGAGAGATAGCTTTCAATTATTCTCAGCAGGTTGCCGCGAATACCCATTGCAGAAAGATCCCGAAGGATCCCGAAGCGCCACGTAGTATCATACGCCTTCTGCATGTCAAGAAACACTGATAATACAAGCTGTTTGTGGACAAAGGCATCCCTGATGTACATTTCCATGCGCACAAGCTGATCTGTCGTCGATCTGCCTTCTCTGAAACCACATTGATATGGGTCTAATTTCTTGTTTATTTCTAGATAGTGGACCAGGCGGCTGTTTACCATCTTCTCAAAAACTTTGCATAAGCAGCTCGTCAGTGCTATAGGCCTATAATTATTTACCAAGGAAGGGTCCTTACCCTGTTTCAAAATGGGAATTATGATGGCCTCTTTCCAAGCAGACGGAATGCGGCCGGACGACCATATAGAATTGTAGAGACAAAGAAGGGTTTTTTGTGTTTCAGGCGGCAGGTGTTTAAGCATTTCGTACAGGATGCGGTCAGATCCGGGGGCAGATTGGTTGCAGCTGTTTAGGGCTGCCTGAAGCTCTGCCATGCAAAAGGGTCTATTGTATGCCTCGTATTTTGTGCTTTTCCGTTCTAATGGTTGTCCTTCTATTTGCCTTTTGTACCTTTGGAATGTTTCAGAGTAGTGCGACGAGCTGGATATTTGTTCGAAATGTGCGCCAAGAAAGTTCGCCTGATCTTCCATGCTGTCGCCTTGAGTATTCACTAAAGGCAGAGAGTAAGACTGTCGACCCTTTATTCTATTAACTCTGTTCCAAACCTTTGTTTCGTCCGTGTAAGAGTTAATGCCTGATATATACTTTCTCCAACTCTCTCTTCTAGCTTGTCGCCGCGTTCTTCGACCCTGGGATTTGACCTGCTTGAAATTTACTAGATTTTCTGCCGTCGGAGAATCCCGAAGTAAACGCCATGCCTTGTTCTGCTTCTTACGCGCTAATCGACACTCATCATTCCACCACGGAAGACGGCGTTTTGTGGACAATCCACTTGTTACAGCGATACATTTGGTGGAGGTGTGAAGGAGAAATCCCGTAAAATATTCAATCGCAGCATCTATGCTTAAAGCGCTCATGTCGTCCCAGGATAAAGAAGCAAGTTTTTTGAACTTTTCCCAGTCAGCTGAGTCAGTTTTCCAGCGAGGTAATTGTGGGGGACATTCATTAGACATTGGTGTGCATAGAGCTACAGGGAAATGGTCACTCCCGTAAGGGTTTTCAATAACTTTCCATTTAAAGTATTGTAGAAGAGTAGGAGATGCAATGCTAAGGTCTATTGAGGAGTATGTATTGTTTGCCACATTATAATACGTGGGCTCCTTCTCATTCAAAAGACATGCACCTGAAGAAAAAAGGAACTGTTCAATCAAGCGACCTCTCGCGTCGCAGCGCGAGTCGCCCCATAGGTTGCTGTGGGCATTTAAGTCTCCAAGCAGAAGATATGGTTCAGGCAACTGATCTATTAGTGTGTGGAATTCTTGTTTGTGAAGCTGAAAATGCGGCGTTATGTATAAAGAGCAAATGGTTATCAGTTTATTTAAAAGTACAGCACGAACGGCCACTGCCTCAAGGGGTGTTTGTAGCCGTAAGTGTTGACAGGCTATAGATTTGTCAGCTATGATAGCTACACCACCGGATGATGCGAGGGCATCATCGCGATCCTTCCGAAAAATAACATACTGACGTAGGAAGTGTTTATGCTTAGATTTCAAATGAGTCTCTTGGACACACAGCACTTTTGGAGTTAGTTCTTTAAGGAGTTCTTGGATATCATCGAGGTTGCAAAGCAGGCCTCTGATATTCCATTGAATAATTAGTGTATCCATATTAAAATAAATGTTGTGCTATGTGTCAAAGAGAACTTGATTTAGCTTACAGCGCCCTTTTGAGGCCCTGTAATTGGAGTTTTGTCTTTCCTGGAGCGGTCGACAAAGTCGCGCCGCTCCTTAGGCGTCAACTGCGCCTTCTGACTCGGTGTTGTGTCCATGGCCTCTTGAGAGGCACTGGACAGCCGCTCTTGCGAGCGGTGTGTTTTACGTGAAAGCCTTGTCTCGGAAGACAAGGCCTTGGAGCCCACCATCCTGGTGGTTGGTGGGTTTTTCTTGGCCTCGGAGCTGGGCTGACTGGTGCCAGCACTAGCAGAGGCCTCCACTGTGGTCAAATTCGGGAGAGGTAGGGCAGCCTTCGCTGCTCCCACCGTGGGGGCGGGTGGCGTTGCCGCACGTTCGCTATGCGTGGTGCTGGCGTCCGCCAAGTGCCGTTGTGGTGCTGCCCCCCGACGTACCACTTCGGCGAAAGATGCGGTCTGTGTAAATGTTGATGAGATGCGTTGTTTTGCTTCTCTGAAAGTTATGTTTTCTTTTACCTTTATCGCAATTATTTCTTTTTCTTTTTTTCCAGACTTCGCATGTTCGAGAGTATGCAGGGTGGCCACCATTACAATTGCTACAACGGGGTGCAGCCTTACAGTCATCTGCAGAATGATCGTTGATGCCGCATTTCGCACATGTTAGCCGCCCTCGGCAGCTCTGGGAAGCGTGGCCAAACCTCTGGCATTTAAAACAACGTCGCGGGTTGGGGATGTACGGTCGTACTCTGATTTTGATATATCCAGTTTCTAATGTCTCTGGTAATGTGCTAGAGCCAAAGGTAACTATCAGGTGCTTAGTTGGCAGCTCTTTGTTGTCCCGTCTGATCTTTATTCTTTGTACGTTTATCACGTTTTCGTCCTTCCATCCTTCCAGGAGTTCTTCTTCGGTCAAGTCCATTAAGTCAATGTCGGAAATTACGCCTTTGGACGAATTCATGGTTCGGTGTGCTGTTACACTGACGGGGATGTCTCCAAGTTCTACAAGGTTCGTTAGCTTGTCATGTTGTGTTTTGTCTTTCAATTCGAGTAATAAGTCGCCACTGGCCAGCTTGGTGATTTTATAACCGCCTCCAATGGTCTCTGTGAGATACTTCGTCACAACGAATGGTGAAATCGTTCTTGCCTTCTTGTCAGGTTTTTCACTGTGAACAACGTGAAATTTCGGGAATGTCTGAGTGGCTTTGAGAGAAAATTGAAATGTAGCATCGGTGCGCCCTCTTTTAGAGGGACGATCGGTTGAAAAAGGGTTGGAAGTTCCCATGAGATATGTTGAGTATTCGGCGACGACGCCAGTCACCCACCACCGAGCCCAACAAGGGGACAAGGCAAGGTATGTGGTGAAACAAGCCCTGCCATGCCAACTGTACGTCGTCGCTATAACCACATATGTTATAACCAAGGTAGGTCATAGCACACCAGGTTAACCCTCGCCGCCAGGAATGTTGGAAGTTATCAGAAGAAAAAGAAGACAGGAAAGACTAAAAGGGAAAGGGAAAGACGAAGGTGTGCGAAGAGAGAGACAGGAAAAGGCGACTGCCGATTTCCCCCAGGTGGGTCAGCCTGGAGGTGCCGTCTATGTGAAGCCTAGGCCGAAGAGGTGTGTTGCCTCCGCCGGGGGGCCTTAAAGGTCCAAACACCCAGCATCGGCTCAACCCCCAGGATCCCCTTTTCCCCAGACACGGCTAAGCCGCGCACGGCTACACGCGGGAGGGGCCAACCCTCGTGTGCTCGGGTCCGTGGTGACGCAACGCACCAAACGCCTGCTGACGCAGACGCCCCTGCGGGGGTTGTACCCGTTTTTCTGAATAGCTACAATGTTGCCAACCTGTGCAAGACTGCGGCCGTATCTGGCTGCACAGGCCACGTACTGCACAGGCCAAATAAAAGCACTATCTACATTTATCAACAACTGTATTGTCCTTTCTTCTCCATGATGCGGAGATGCCTTCGAGTTAGAGTCTTGGAAGAGGAAATTGATTACAGAACCCGCCTGCGTTGACCTACTTATTTTGATGGTGTTGTACATGACGTCAAATTGCATCGCCATTCTTTCCGCAATATTTATTCGTCAGACGAGGAAAAAGAAGAATAAGAAAACAGCAATAGATAGCAATGAAGCTGCGCATGTATGTTTACATAATGCGACATATATATAAGCAAAGCGCTTTGTGCTATAATTACGCGCGTTAGGACATGACATTTCTATTTTCCCCTTAAGTTTATGTATAGGCCCTCTCATAATTTGTGCTGTCGTTAAGTTGCCTAATGATTCGTTTTGAATGTTTGCCTGTATACCCTTTTGATAGTTTGTTGGGCGTGCTTTTCAATCAGTCCAGCGTGGCCAATCACTCTCGTGGGTACGAGCGATGTTTTAAGGCAACAACAACAATAACTGATGTTCTGACTGACGCCATGACTGCTTCGCCGCAGCAAGTCGGCAGGGTCTACCTCAACAGCATCATGAGCACATCTAAGAAGACGATCAACCTGACCAAGCATGAAGTTCTTGCTAGGTTTGGACAACGCCTCTTTTTAAAGTGAAGCTTTCTTTTCATTTTCTTCCGACTTTCCGGCCGCTGTGATGGTCATGCCGCGTGTGCCGCTAGGTTTCTTGCAACACCACCGGATGGCGCTCGCCTCCGCGCATCCCAGCCGGCACCGCCGCGGCAGCGTTGCACAGTTTGTGCAGATGGCACGTGCTGTGCTTGCTTTCCTATGCAACAAAAATGCAGATGCTGGGCTGTGGAGGTCACGTGCTGGGCTGTGATAGTGTAAACATTACAATCGTCCATAGCCTGAAGAGAGCGCTTGGAGCTGGCGTCTCAATAGCGTGCTGGTCTCGTATGCAGAAGGAGCACGTAAACACGCGCCGGAACAATGACTCCAAAGCGTTCATTCAGCGTCGAGGAACCCAGGCCCGAAAGAAGCGTCGCTCAGAACAGGAGCGTCTTCGCTACGCAGCGAAACGTGGTGCAGACAGCGAGTGTATGTACACAATGTATGCATACAATGTTATAATAATGAATTGAATTACGTATAGCCCTATAACTCGATTAAAGTTTAACACTTCGGGCACGATGCAATGTGCCATGTGAGGCAGTGATAATGCTCAACTCTCAGACATTATGAACAATGACGCACAACAACGTCTCAAGCAAACGCGTCTCCCTTTGTGTTGCGTGGACTGCGCAGACAAGCAGCAGTGGTACACGCAAGGTAACGCTTAACATAAGCTCACCACTCTCGTATAGGACTAAACGCTGAAGAAAGTACACATTCACCGCCAACATCACCGCTAATTATCGCCAATCAAAGCAACCAGCATACCAAGGCTTACATCGATTCCCACAGTGCGTGAGATCCACAAAATTTTTTAAACCTTTCTATGAACTTGAACAACCAGACTTTGGTCCACGACCACGACATTCTCACCTCCTCCGCATACCGAAAGTGCGTTCTCATTGTTGACGACTCTCCGCTACAGTCCGTTGACGTTACGCACCTTCCGGCTCCGCAACAAGTAGCTTTAAGAGACGTGCTTCGCAGTTACGAGGACATTTTTTCAAAGCCTCATATGGACTTCGGATATATTGCGAATGAACAAGATGACATCATTCTCACCAGCATCGTTTCGATTCACAAACCTCTATGTCGCTGTTCCTTAGCAAACAACGCGGAAATATTCAGGCAAGTGGAATCCCTCCAAAAGAAACGCATAGCGGAGCCCTCTTTCTCGCTGTACGCGTCACCTGTTATTCTTGGCAGATGAGAAAGGCGAAGGGCGTACTCGCTTATGCATTGATTACTGCAAGCTTAATGCCATCATTGTGCCCGACTATCAGCCTATTCCGCACATCGACGATGTGCTGGACCACCTGGGAACATTAAAATATTTGTCAACGTTAGACATTACCGGGTGTTAAAAATTAAGCTTTATGGTTTTCTTAAAATTAGGCGTTGGGAGGCGCGCCAAGACCACCTGCGCAAGTAAGTTATGTGGCCAGGGGTACACAAAGTGAGATGATAATTATCGCTGTCAGCATCCCAATTAAATAAAATTAAATAACTTTTTCGGTGACTGCAGCAAGTGGGTATGCTTGTATTGAAAAGTTAGAGGCAGCTGTGTTTCTACACATTATCAGTTGGAAGAATTCTTCTAGCCTGTCTATGCTCCGGGATATCAGACTCCAATTTGTAATTGTCGTTCGCCTGATTGCGCATTCAAGAAAGTGAGGATCGGCGCAAAGCTCCTCCCTGATGTGACGCGGCTGTTGCATGAGACGTTCAGTCTGACAGCGGGGCGGAAGCATTGGCAAAGATAACTGCTGCCTTTAAGAAGTTATGCAGATCCGATGCACAACTTGCAATCTATGTGAAGCGAAGCTTCCGTCAAGAGGCAAATGAAACGCTATAAATTGTTTGCCATTTTATTTCTATGTGTCTGGCGTAAAGAAGACTGACGCGTGCATTTGCTCTGGAGCACCCGGGGTACTCGGTGTGACAATTCTCAATAATTTCATCTTATTTGTATTTCTGCCGCCCACTTTTTGGTGGAGATGTCCCATAGTATAAGGAAATCATTATCACCATGAACAGCCGGCAATCATCTGAAAAAGCAAGTCAGCGTTGGCACGACAGAAGTATATCTTGCGATGGTGGATAAGGGCTCAATTGTGCCTGAAATAAATATCATGAAAGAAAAAAAAAGGAGAGAACGATTGTAGCCTACCTAATGGTTAGACCATTGGGCTGCCCTGCTGAGAAGGCCAAGGTTCCGATCCCAACATTTGGGCGCGTAACGTTTAAAAAAAGACAACGACCTATTCGACAAGACAACAGTAGCACAGAGCCAGCAGCCAGCCACTGTCAATAAGGTCCAGGGAGTTTCGCAAGGAAAGCTTCGCTTTTAAAAACGTGACATGCCAGACTGTGCGCTAATCCACATTTAATTTATCTGTAATTATAGGGGTACACCAGAAAAATATACAGACCGTTATTGTGTGAACTAATGAGACCTGACTAATGCTAAATCGATACGTAATTTATCTGTAATTACAAGAGTTCACTCGAAAACGTACAAACCATTATACTATATAACCTTGACTTTCTTTCAATGGAGTAAGCAGCGCCTTGGAGTAAGATTATGGTGTAACTTCGACACATTTGTCGAGAGTTCATCATTTCATAATTTGTGACAGGGGGAGTGAGCCAAGTAGATCAGCAACAGCAGTTGTACCTGACTGCATTCATTCGTTATTTCTTATGGAGATAAATATTTCTTTACGCCGAGGACATGTTCTGTCACTCCGCTTCAACAAGAAACTGTTTAACCGTACTAGTTTGAGAGCACAGACTTTCGAACTTCGCAACTTGGCCTTATCTCTGCACTACATGTATATGAGGGCCGCTTGACATACGTGGCGGAGCTTGGTGGCATTAGGTTAACAAGTAGTGTGCCCTGTTGTTTACCTCGAAAGGTGCAAAAAAGAAGTGAAGGAGGACGCAGTAGGACAGATTTGTACAAGCGAAGATAGGCTTCACTTTAAGCTGATGATCAAGTCGCGAGGACACACGATGGGCTGGTCTGATATGAACCGCAGCGCGTGACGACTGATTGCGGTAAAACTTGTGAAAAAAATTACAGTCTGCGTTTTTCCAGAAGAGCTAGATTAGCTGGCGATTTTATTTCTGTCGTGGTTGATGTTCGCAGGTAGTTTTTTTTTTGTCATGAATCGGGCAGCTTTATTCTGCAGAGACTCCAATTTCTGTATGATGTAGGTCTGATGCAGGCTCTAAACCAGAGATGCGTTTTTGATTTTATAGCGTAACAGAGGGGTGTAATTAAGCTAAACGTTAAAGTGCCAGAGTTCGCTTAATGCAAGTTGCGCCAAAGGAAGCGTTTTTAAACGCATTACTAACAATGGTGTGTATATGAGTGTTCCGGCCACGAAAAATCTGTTATTAAATGGACACCCAAATAATTTATAGAGGATGCTGAGGTTATAGGCATATTGCTTTATGTGTAGTTGCATAGCATGCGGTTAGATTTTACCGTAAATCTAATGGCTTTGGTCTTACTGACGTTAATTTCCGTTTTCCGCGCATTAAAACATTTGCGGAGCTTGTATAAATCAGATTGTAAGTAGCAAGTATACATAGGGTTAGTAAATTCTCTATAAGTCACCCAATTATTAGCAAACAATCTGACTGCATGTGGAGCAGAGACCACGACTGATATTGTTAGTATAATATAAAAACAAAATGTGCCCGAGGACTGAGCATTGTGGTACACCAGATTTAATATGGAATATAGGAGACGAATGTTCATTCACAAAAAGTGATTGGTGACGGCCAGTTCAGAAATTGTTTATACGCGTAATAATTCTCGTAGTAATGTTGAGACCTGCTAGCTTGTGAATTAGGCGATAGTGATGAACCTTGTCAAAAGCCTTGGCCAAGTCCACAATTATCGCATCAACTTTGTACAAAGAATGAATAGAGGGATGCAAGTCAGTAATTCGAATAGTTGTGTTGAAACCCATGCTGACTGATAAAAAAGAAGTTATGTTCTGTTAGAAACTTTACAATAGCGGATGAAATTATACGTTCAAGAAGTATGTAATAAGTGGTTGGTAATGAAATTGATCTGCGGCTTGAGACTTCAGATGGGTCACCAGATTTAAATATGGGAATTACGCGCTCTACTTTCCAATCGCTTGGAACACATCTCGTATCAATAGGTAGTTGAAGAAGGGTGGCTAAAATGTGACCTATTGCAACTTCTGCTAGTTTTAGTAATTTAGGACGTGAGCCACCAAGACCAGGTGCAGCGTTAGCCGGAAGATGGTCAATGGAAGACTGTATTCCTTCAGCAGTAATTATACATCACATCTGGTCAAATTTAAAATCGGAAATAGAAGCTTATTTGGTATTGAACTCTCATCCATGAAAACAGACAAAAATCTAATTAAATTCCGCAACGATCTGTGCACGAGAAAGAATATCACCGCCCTTGCAAATCGATACCGTTGAATTCGACACGCAGTTAGAGTTAAGGACTTGCCAAAACTTTTTTGTATCGTTTTGGAGCAAATTCTAAATGCCAAACTTACTGTGACGTATATTGAAAATACAATGTGTTGTTGATGGTTTTGAAGGCATGCTATTGCGTATGTTTTTCTCCTCGTCACATCGAGCTGCCTCAACAAACCTTCTGGAATGTTCAGCACTCACTGGCTTAAGCCGAGCTTTATGTATAGACACAGGATGTTTCACGTAACTTGAACCAAGGAATTAAAGAAAAGATTGGTTAACCACAGCCGAATGAAATCAACGGCATATGGTATGCGTCATATGGCGCTCCTTAGTGTACTTTTTATGTTCCGCTTAATTGGTTAATTAACTAAGATGAATTATGAAATATTTTTAATATACACTTTAGGGCCAAGTGCGTTTCGCTGCGTTGTAGAGGGGATTCAAAAACGACCAATCCAATTTTCTGCGACAACGTACATGCCTCGTGGGGATTTCTTTCGGCGTTTAAGGAAAGTCCGCCAAATATGATATAAAACCACGTGACTCATGCGCTATCGTATTGCAGCGCCCTCAACCGCGCTTCGTGCGAAAGAACCGTGCGCGCGGACCGTGGCGAAGTGAGCGGTCGCGGCTCCAGGCATCGGCTTCACAGTGCGGCAGCATCTGTGGTGGTGGCACACGGAGAGGAAGCGCCGTCGTCCCTGATAAGCGATATGCTCGACGTACGGTTGACGGCGCTGCCATACGATAGCGCACGAGCGCAGTCACGTGGTTTTATTTCATATTTCGCTGGCTTTCTTTAAACGCCGGAAATAATCGCCACGGAGCATGTACGTTACCACAAAAAATTGAATCGATTGTTTCTGAACCTCGTCTTCAACACAATGAAAGGCACTTGGCCCTAAAGTGAATATTAAGAATCTTGCATAATCGATCTTAGTTAATTCACTAATTAGGCGAAATATAAAAATACTCTAAGGAGCGCCACATGACGGCAAACCACATGTAGTTTTCATTCAGCTGCTGTGAACCACTTCTTAAATATCCTTGGTTCAAGTTACATGAAACACCCTGTATATATCGTGTGTCTCAGCTAAAGTTAGCCAAGCCGCTCAACGAAAAAAATTGTTTAAAAAAGTGCGGTGCAAAACATAATTACACAGTCTAGGATGTTCGGGTGCCAGCATTCTGACAGACGAACGCCGTGGGTCTTAAATAGGATCTTGCACCTGTTCTTTAAATAATTGTTTTTTGGTCGAAGAGCTTGTCTAACGCTAGTTGGTACACCCTTTGTGCACAAACGAATGATAAAGAAACAAAGAATGTGTAAGAATACTCTCATGGAACGGAGGAATGAATTGACAACTAAGATGCAACAAGCAAAGCATAATTACGTCACATTTTCTCTTTCAGAATTTCTTAGAACTGATGCATCAAAATTTTTGCGTTGCCTAGGCAAAACAAATCAGACTATTAAAAAAATTTCACCAAATGATCAGCTTATCGAAAAGGCGGCTGATATAGCTCATGAATTTAATGTATATTTTCATGATGGTTTTTCCCCTACTGACAACCGCAGCATACACAAGGAACTTTTCGTGACAGATGTACCAGTGATAACTAGCGAGGGGCTCTATCTATGCTGCATAAATTGAACGAGAAAAAAAGAGCGCGTGTAAAGATGGCATCCCTAATGAGTTCTCAAAACACTTTGCAGCGCAGATTACAGTCTATACTTAGCGAATCCTTTTCAGCTTTCTTTAACCACTAGTGGGCTTCCTGATGACTCGAAGATAGCGCACGTTATGCAGTTATTTAAGAAAGGCGACAAGCTTGAGATAATAAATTACAGACCCGTGTCGATTATATCTACTTGTTCTAAACTTATGGAACACGTCATAGCAGGCTATATAAGGTATTTCTTGTCTAACTATAAAGTTTTGTCTCCTTATCAACATGAATTTACCCCCCCCCCTCCCCCAAAAGAGAATATCTACTACCACTCAGCTGCTCACCACTGTACACGACTTTACGATGACATTGGACCCCTCATGGCAAATAGATGCATTCTTTTAGGCTTCAGCAAGGCGTCTGACAAGGTTCCACATGCGAAACCAATACATGGGCTGAAATTAACCGGCCTTCCCTGCTACTTAGCGAAATAGGCTGAAGCATACTTGCACAGCAGAAAGCAATTTGTTGTAGTGGATGATTGTACTTCTGATATGCTCCGTTTTTTCAGGTGTGACTCCGGGCAGTGTACTCGGGCCCTTGCCTTTTCTAGTTTGTGAATAATCTCATTAAAATTTTTTTCTGATACAGTGTGTATAAAACTTTTTGCTGATAACTTTACTATATACAAGGAAATATTGTGTTAGAGTGATCATGCTGTATTACAGGACCAGTTGTTTAATGTTGAGCAGGGGTGTCGAACGTGGTATATGGAAATTAACGAGCAAAAAAGAGTCTTATCAACAGTTACATGTAAATTACAGCCTAGTTCTTATTCCTATACTCTTTGCAGCCAAGAAATAGCACACGTTACTATTTTATATAAGAATTTAGACGTTGCACTTACTTCTGACTTATCCTGGTCAGGCCATGCTTAGGATATATGCATCAGCATTTAAGAAGCTGTGTTTCCCAAGAAGGAAACTAAACAATGCTCCAGTAAAGCTAAATTATTAGCATACAATGCTTACATAAGGTCTAAAATGGAATATGCTTCCCAAATTTGGGATCCCGAAACTAAGCAGGATATATATAAACTTCAGATGTTGCAAGAAAAGGCTATCAGATTCATTATTGGTAAATAAAAAAAAGGTTTGACTCCCTTACTAAACTTACGTAAGAACGCGGGATTACAGCATTACAAGTGCGTAGAAAATATGCTCGGATAGTGTTCATGCACAACATGTAGAAATGTAAATTCGGCATCTCCATACCTTCATACGTAAAACCATACCTTCATACTGTTCCTCGACATTTGCTAAAGCTAACGAATTTAAACGCAGTTTCTTTCCACAGACAATTTCTGACTGGAATGCTCTTCCTAAATCCATTTTTTGGGAGGCTGATTTTCATACGGCACTGCAAAAATTGTTTTAGTTTTCTACTGTGCTTGTTGCCAAGTGCGTGTTATATGTGTAGTGATGTAATCCTTTTTGATTGTTAATGCCGTTATATTCATCTGTAATCCCGATTTATACCGATTGAGCTTTAATTGCCCCCTCCAGCTTGGACCTGTCATGGCCTACAGTATTGTGAAATAAATAAATAAATAAATGTATATAGCCTTCCCGCCTGACAAGATATGCGTGACTCAAACCCAAGGCAAAGGCGAGTAGGGTTACTTGGACCTAGTATGTGCTTTCAAGTCAGCCCGAGCCCTTTCTATTTTCAGATTGTAGCGGGACGTCGCACCCCGGGGCACCGTATCCCAGAGCTGTCATATACTGACCGACCCCTCATAATTCGATACGTTGCCTTCAAGACGCCTTCTCACGTCAGGGGACAAATAGTGTTTGTTTATCTGAGTAAGTCGAAGGTGGGATGGGGTGTCTGGGACGCTACTTGTAGAGGTGTTAACAAGGTTAGAGCACGCTGAAGTCGATGTCGAGAGTTTACGGATCGGGGGATCGGAGAAAATAATGAATATTTTCGTAGTCTGGCACATAGCACATACTACCAGTATAAGCGAACAACATAGTAGTGTACGGTTTTACCGGTTACGCTCAGAAACTGTTCCGAAGTACAACGTTTTCTCATATGCCGTCTGTAGTCGCTGAATTAGGTTCATTATTAAAGAGAAAATTAGACATCCACCGGTTCGTTGCAATTGCTACAAAGAAAACACTTACGGGTTCCTCGAAAGAAAAGCCTCGCAGTTGAAGAAAAATTCGACCTGACCGGGACTCGAACCCGGGACCACCACCTTTCCGGGGCAGCCGCTCTACCATCTGAGCTAACCAGGCGGCTAGCAGATGGGAGGGCGAAGTCGAATTTGTCAAGAACTCAAAGCAAAGGCAAGAGTTTGACGAACTTGTTCTGCGGAAACCCACAAGGTGGAGACAGGTAATTAGTAAAGTGAAAATTAGAAATCCACCTGCTCGTAACAAGTGATACAAAGCTTAGTAGCAATTCCGGACCAGGTCGAATTTTTCTTCAACTGTGCGGTTTTTCTTTCGAAGAACTTTCCTTTATAGCAGTTGCTATGAACGGGTGGATGTCTAATGTTCCCTTTATTATTACCTCTCTCCACCTTGTGGGTTTCCGCAGAACTATATTATGAATTAGATTCATGGAGCTATCCTGCGGCAGCCTGCTTACGGTAATTGTCGGAATAGTGCGGTTAAAGTCACGGATAATTTCATCACCTCAAGGCGTCAAGCAGCATTATACACGGCGTAGTACATGCTAAAACGTGCTGGGCAGTTATACACCTGATGCATTTTGGCTTGCTCTGCCCATACGGACTATATCGGAGAGGAGCCGTTGAGTGGAAAATCGGGAGAGGCCATACAGTCATGGCTGAATTTTCTGGACAGTGATTTTAGAGCAGACACATCCTGGTTTGGCAAAAAAGAAAAAAAAGAAGAGGGAGAAAGAAACAAAAGCTCGTTGGCAGCCTTTCGCTACTTTCCCTATATATCTGCATACAGAGAGCCAGAAACTGCATAACTGCACTACTTTTTTTCTCTCAAAGTAAAGCGCGGCATAATTGGGCTTCTGGGCAATTAAAGCATAACGCCGCAAATACGACTCTATAGCACACCTATAAACAACTATAGCGCTAACAAAATTGGAAAATGAGACACAAGACAGGAACTTTTTTTTTTTCGTTGTTTTCGCGTCTTTCAAGAACGATTGTTCCGAACGTAGAGATGCATTTTCCCGTAGCGAGGGCGATTTCCTCCGCGCTCTAGGAAGACAATTGCGTGCTTTGTCGTGTGCGTGCGTGCGTGTGTGTGTGATTCCGCTGCCTTTAGTCTATCGCACTGGTAGTTCATTGGCTACTCTGTGCTTGCGAAACTCGGGTGAGTAGAACGTGTACAACGCGGAGCTGATCAGGCACACCGAGGCGCTAGAGGGCGTTGTCTGAATAGAGCGTGCGTTAGGTTCCCACCAGTCGGCCGTGCTTCGCTCGAATTTCTTTGCACAAACGCACAAAGGCTGACCACCCACAGCATCGACCTCTTATCGCTTCCAGGCTCACGTCCCGTATCCGGCCAACGGGAACAAGTCCGGCGCGTCGGCGAGTGAGGGAGGAGGACCTTTAAGCCTCGCGGCGCACTCAGTCTCTTTGTGAGAGAAAGTATTTTTTGAACGCGCCAGCCCTCGCGAAGCGCGTGCCTCTCAATGCAGCGTGAACCGGAGCAGCTGCCATTCATGCACGCGGCTATATATACGAGGAAAATGCGCGCCGGCGGAACGCGATACACATTTGCGCGTCGCATTCGGCCTGGGGCTATCGCGTGGAACAGAAGCCGGGATGTCGTGTTGCTCTCTCTCTCTCTCTTTTTACATTCCGACCCTTTTGTTTTTACTTCATTTTTTTGACGTTTGCCGCAGGGCGCCAGAAACGCACGTCCTAGATTTAGGTGACTCGCAGTTGGCTTGAATCGGGATTCGCAATATCGCCAACAGAGTGGCGAGCGCAAATATGTATGTATATATATATATATATATATATATATATATATATATATATATATATATATATATATATATATATATATAAATTTTTAGATCTCACTCGCGTTCTGACAGCACATGCTCGCTCTCCCACGTGTCAGGCGTGTGCTGTGCGTCGCTATGACACTTTGCAACATCGTTCGCCGTGCGAACGCTGTCGACAAAGCGACGTTGGCGCGCAGGGAGCTATAGTTTCTGTACCGGAGACCCTTTGTTGCAGACGTGCACCTGACGTGGCAGAGGAGGAAGAGGAGAGTGGTGTTGCTTGCTGCAGCCGGACCTAGCCTTGCAAAAGTGGCCGCAAATGGTTGCTCTCTGACTGTGGATGCTCTGTTGCTAAGAGCAAGGTCGCGGCTTCGATTATCCTCCACCGCGGCTCCGTTACGATCGAGGCAGAATGGAAAAAAAAAGCGCTTGTGTACTTAGATTTAGGATTAAAGAAACAACTGGTATATATATGTATATAGCCCTTTACTAATGCGTCTCTCGTAGCTCGTTTGCGGATCTGGCTGCTTAAAACTCCGTAATTAATTTTTTTTAAATGTAATGCGAGGCGTCGATCGACCCACTCTGCAGCTGTAGCACACAGCAAATCCACTCTCAGTGTGAAACCCCAACAACAAAGACATCTGTAGCCATAGGCGCCGACTACGGGGGGAGGGGGGGTGCTCCGGGGCTTGAACCTTCCCCCCCCTCCCCCCCCCCCCCCGCGATGCCGAAGCCTGCCCCCGTCCCCTCCATCTAACGTGTCATTGCCAGAGTTTTGTCAACCACATCATTTGAGGTTTCTTTTCAGTTGCCTCAACCTTTTCACTTAAACATTTATTGGGGCTATTAGCTTACTGCATCATTGTTGGCGTGGACGTGCACGGATTTTAATTCATACTTCGCTTTATTTCTGCAAATCCTGACAATAGGAGAACAAGCGCATTAGAACTTCCAGCGGCGTCTGCCTCGTCCGTATTTTCTCACTTCAACATTGTTTTAATTTTCCACTCTAAATACCATGCACATACACAATATATTTAAATATATACACAAGAAAGAAAGTTTATTATATTTTTTAAAGAGAAAGGAGGTAGCCAATCAACAATTATTTCTAAAGGCATGGATAGCTTATGCCTAGAGAATGAATATTTTGCTGTATGTTCATCTCACTTCAAAATGCTTTGCGATCTTTTTTGGCCCTGCAAAACACCTGTAGGCTTTAGTGACACTTTCGGTAGAGTCTTTTATCAACGGCGAGTGAACTGCACGTGAATGATATGTGTCTCAGTCTCGCTTCTCTTTCCAATCGACTAACCATATACAGCTGGGCTGTTTACGTGATCGAGCTAGTGCCTTTTCTGCCACGCCTCGGCCGAAGTAACACGTCGCGCTTGGTCTTAGTTGGAAACAAGCTGTGATAGCTGTTGTCTTAGTGTAGATAAAGTGCAAGGCTGGTTCTCTTCCCCCCCCCCCCCCCACAAAACCTATCACCACCAAAGCGAATTGACAACGTCAGTGCAAATGTTTAAACTTGCGTTTTGTTTCGTCCCAGTCGCCATGTGTTCCTCTAAATTTACGCCGATGCTATGATCGGCCCCATATTCTTCGATCACACAGTGAACCGGACAGTGTTGGGTGAGCGAAATGCTGGAAGGAGAGCTGGATGAGTTTCTCAGTGAAGTCCCTCTATCACGTCTTCCAATTCCGTGGTATCAGCAAGGTGGGGCACCAGCAAGCACACAGCAGCAGCGGAGCACGCAACTGGCTGGATGCGACTTTTCATGCGAAATTGGCCGGCCAGGCCACCCGACCTCCCTCCACTCGATTTCTTTCTTTGAGGTTGAGTGAAAGATCATGCTCACATGATCGAGACGGACGTCAGATTAGGTCAAGACAAGGATAACGGATGTCTGCCGTCGAATTCCAGCATCGGTCATCAAGAAAGCCACTAAAGATTTGATTAAGTGGACTCAGTGCTGGGTAGCTGCAGAAGGAGACACCTATTCTAGCTCGTCCTCTAGGCAGCAACTGGTGTTCAACGGCGCTTACGAATTCATAGATAATAAGGGCACTCTTGAATCCGATGTACTTTTTTAGTTCGCATTGGTATTGCCTTTTCTCTACGCGTGGGTCGCTTCCCAGTCTGTTTATTTTGCTTTAATTTTTTTCCCACGACCCTGTTTTTGCAGCACGTATGCACTCTCACGAAAAATAAAACCGTCACTTTATTTTGGCTTTGGTTCGAGGCAAATTCGTGGCGCGAAATATAGCGGCGCGCGCGCTCTGTCGATGCGGTGCGAGCAAAGCCCGGATTTTGAAACGTGCTATGCCTATTACATTGATTTTCGCGTTTCGCGCGTGGTCAGAGCGCTGCTTCAACCACGTTATCAAGGGGCTTTTGTTACTAATGGCATCAGTCGGCCTTGAGACACGGATAATAAGTGTGACGTCGAGAGGAAGGAATAGCTGCGAAGCCGCGAAACCTCCTGTTGGTGCTCCCTCTGTACCATAATTAAGGCGATGCGTTGCCTCTTCGGGTTTGCGAAAGGCAATGCAGTTGCTTTCAATAAGCTTATTTGAGGGCGCTGCTTTATGATGCCGGTGGGAGCGTAGCCACGTGGTATTTTTCATATTTCGTGAGGTTTGTTTGCCAGTAGAAAAAATTGCAAGCAATTAGTACGTCACTGAGAGCACCGCAGTTATATGTCATTCGGGGGTGCCTGGGGGTACCTACAAATGCCTCATTGACACTTTAATAATTAGGACAGTACTTCTCGAAATAAATAATTAATTGCAATTGTCGAAATAAATTTCAGGAACGAAAGAATTAATGGCAGCTACTCCAATGTATTGAAAACAATATGCAGTAGGTTTTCTTCGAGCAACGCAACAGCTCTTAATTTAAGTCTTGGTGCATGATAGTTGGGGCACCCTGTATAATTCACTCATTAACCGAAACGACGCCAAGCCGGATTCACTCGAAACCAGAATCAGCAGCAGTCACGCGCAGGAGCGCTTATACTCGGACTCATAGAATAAGAAAAAAAAAAAGACAGAGCGAGGCTGCAGTTCTGCCGGAAACGCGAAGCAGTATTAGTGATAGTGAAGTGTATGACAATTACACGAAGGAAGATTACACCACCGAGAGACGCCAGATCCTTGGTGGTGGGAGAGCACACAGGCTGGGAAATTGAAGTGGATCCAACTATGAGGTCTTCTAAATTCTCATATAAGGCCGTCACTTCAGTGAACAATCCTTCGAGCTCACACGAAGTTTCTTCAAGTGTAATATATATATATATATATATATATATATATATATATATATATATATATATATATATATATATATATATATATATATATATATATATATATATATATATATGTAAACGAGAAGAAATGGGGTTAACCGAGAGGCTTGATTTTTATCAGTCATATCATAAGAAGCCAACAAACACTGACACCAAGGACAACATAGGGGAAATTACTTGTGCTTAATAAATGAAATAATGAAACGATAAATTAATGGAAATTAAAGTGGATGAAAAAACAACTTGCCGCAGGTGTTCGCGGCAAGTTCCGGCAAGTTGTTTTTTCATCCACTTTCCATTAATTCAAATTTCCAATCCAATTTCCATTAATTTATCGTTTCATTATTTCATTTATTAAGCACAAGTAATTTCCCCTATGTTGTTGTCCTTGGTGTCAGTGTTTGTTGGCTTCTTATGATATGACTATATATATATATATGGGGGTTAGGAAAGCTGGGGGCAAATGCAAACTTTTCGCCTATGCCTGTAACCATTTAACTTTAACAAGCATCAGATGTAATAAACAATCATCGAATATTTTGGAAAAAAAGCCGTCTTAAGCTGTAGCGCATTCAGGGTAGCGCATCCAGAAATCTCTAGCAGCCTCCGCGGGAGAAGCAGAAACGCGCTTAAGGCAGGTTCGGGTCAAGTATGACGGTTGGTTGTGCAAAGCAGGCCCAGCCACGCAAACCAGATTTGCTTCATCAAACAAGGTAGTGTGCAACGCCGCTTGAGCAAGCTCCTTCTATATACAGCCATTTGGCCCTGATATTTTCATCCATGCATTTCCTTCCACGCGAAGGGCCGCGCGAAGACAGGGTGTGTTTTTGCGATAAATTCTCTAGCTTTGTTAGGTGTTTTAGTGGACATTGATTGCGCAAGATCCGCTGGCTATACTAGCAGACGATTTCACAACGCATTCAGCCGCTCGAACGCAGACACTTGAGATTCTCGAGTAGCTTGTCTCGTTTCTCAAGCACCCCAACGTCGTGTGGGGTGAACTGTACGCGGACGGACCGAAGCAGGGTTGATCAAATTACAATAGACGCCTTTTCTTTTTTTTTCTGCTTCAGTTCATTCGCCATCACAATGGTATCAGCAGAGTCTCGCACAATGTCGCAATGTTGAGCATTCGACCCGGTCGTGTATGGAGATTGCGTCAACTCCGACGGCGAGGTTCGGGGTGCTGTACGCTGCAAAGCAAGCAAAACAAAAACTGGACTGGTTCCAAGTCATTCGCAAGCGTTGTCTCCTATGAACTTAATCTATGAGCCCAGATTTATTTGTTGATCAACTTGACGGGCAATAAAAGCGTCTGACAGCATTTAAACGAATACCGACGCGTATTTTGAAGCTGTAGAAACTGCTGCATCAAACACTTTTCGCGCGTAAAATGATCGCAGTTACAATTATATGGAGGCTGGCAAACACGCTTTAGTGGTGCGCGAAACACTGGCGCCGTGATGTCCGACGCCCACAATCGCTTCCGGTGATAACATTGCGAGAAAGCATGCCCTTCGAGACTGGATCCCGTTAATTCGAGAAAGCCATCTCTGCTGGGGTGTGACGTGTGATTTGGCCAATGCATATTGACATTTTAGCTTGATAGCAAAGTTCCTCTCGAAATACCAGACCTAACGTCATTCTCATTATGTGTGAACATAATGAGAATGACTTCATGTAAAGATAAGGCTCGAAAAAAGTGAGCAATACTTTTTTTGCATTTCTTTGATAGCTGAGCTCAGTGTGGCAGCCAGAGTGATCACCGAAACGGAGCGAGTCACTGTGTCGTGACTTCTTGGTGCATCCGCCTCTTGGGTACCAAAACCGCAATCTGTTCGTAGGGCAAAGTGTTATAATAAATTATAGGCGTTGTCTAAAACATGATAGTTATGACGTGCTCCAGGCTCTACAATTACTCCCGGTGCATGCACTTTGCAAAAGCATAGCTTTCGAGATCGCTTTTTCTTGCTCAGAGGCAACCGCCACTGGGGCTCGTATTTGGGCACGACCTATTAAGAACTCTCACGGGCTTTTAATTATTTTTGGCTTGAAACGCCAGGACCTTCATTTCCCCCCCAAGGAGCACAAATCGGAAATGTCATGCCAGCACTCCTCTACTAAAATATAAAGGGGCGACGGCACTGATTAGAAAGCAAATAGAAATTGAAAAAAGAATAGAGAAGGGAATCAATGGCCACGGTATATCAGGCGCGAACCATGCACAAACAATCGAAACACGTACACTTGTCCGCCGCAAAGACAGTCGTGTCGGCGTGTGTGTTGCTTGTGTACAAATTTCGCGCATGGTCTACGGTGTTGTCAAAGCAACAACTCGCACAAGAACACGTTTTTTGTAGGAGAGTGTGTAAATCTAGAAGAGATCGTTCCGTATCTGAAAGGTCAACAGCGAAAAAGAAAGAAAGCAGGAAAGCAGGAAAGAAAGAAAGAAAGAAAGAAAGAAAGAAAGAAAGAAAGAAAGAAAGAAAGAAAGAAAGAAAGAAAGAAAGAAAGAAAGAAAGAAAGAAAGAAAGAAAGCTCGCCAGTATTCTTCAAAGTATAGAATAGATCTGTCGTCCTATCCTGTCCCTCTTGTGTTTCCTGTCATTTTTTGTTTTTCTTTCGGTAAAAAAAAGGTGGGAAAAACGTACCAAATATATTGATGCAATGTTTTCACGCTCTCAGATTTCAAGGTAAATACATCTTGAAAAGGAGCAGTACCGTGGTAATGTGCGGCTATATTTCAGTACAAGGAAGGCCTGAAGGCGCGAGGTGATAGAGGTGTGATGTCATGCGTGAAGTCAAATAGATTTACGCATTTCACTGGATAACGCGAGAGAGAGAGAAAAAAAAAACATTTATTCGGACCATCGAGGCGGTTCCTCTTGAGGTCGAGTGGGTGGTGTCCTGATTCCAGGACTCCACTGGCCATGGCTGCTCGACGTACTTGCTGGACGAGAGCTTCTTGTCCCGCCAGGGTACCGCCGGTCAGCTGTACCTTCCACCGCTCAAATGACGTGCTAGGCGTCTTTAAGTGTTGGGGTTTGCCCCCGCACCCCCATGAGATGTGAAAGAGTGTAGGGCGTGTGTCGCCGCACCAGGGGCAGATGCCGCGATTTGTACGTGGGAACATTTTACTGTATCTGTGTAGGTTTGGAAATGTGTTGGTCTGTATAAGTCGGAGAGCTACAGCATCTTCAGTGCTGAGCTTTTTGTGAGGCGGAGGGTAAATCCTGCGGTTGAGTCGCTGGATCTCGAGTCGGTCGCAGTAATTGGATGGCAGGGGCGTGAAGGTAAAGGGTGGATAACGCGAGAAAAGCTAAGCGAAGTGATCATTTTTTATGGATCACTTTCAATGGGCTCTCGACCTTTCCGTATGACGTCACGGTTTCTAGTGCGTAGACCTTGGTTTACCTTGGAAGTGTCTGAATCCTCCTCAAGATTTTGGGAATGAGACAGCAGCAAAAAAAAAGAAAAAGAAAGTACAGTGGAACCCATGTCCCGATGACGATACAGCGACACAACGGATTGACACCGTCGAAGTGAATCATGTATGAGGCGTGAACTACAGCGATGTTCCACTTTCGCACTTCGGTTCGATGGATAGATGGATGCTGTGAGCGTCTCCTTTGAAATAGGGTGGTAGATTGCGCCGGCAAGCTTCAATTAATTTGCCTAATGTCTTACCTGCATTAAAAATCCCACGCAAGATGTAAAAAAAAAAAACATCCACCCCAATTCTAACCTGTGAAAGTGATAACGTGGAAGCTTGGGTGAGTTGGTGATTCAATATAGACATGTTTGCACAGCACAGAAGACGAGGACTGAAGGAAGAACACAACACAGGCGCTGACTTCAACTGATCTTTACTTGCGAAATCGCCAGAACTGTATACAGGAGCAAAAGTAATGAAAAACAACTTTTGCATTATGTCGCACGTGAACCCCTATTGCATCACAGCCAGATACTTGATTTCGTTTTTTTGTGAGGGCAATATAGACGGCAGGCTGATGCAAAGGTTGCCCAGCTGCTGTATCTTGTCAGCCTCTATGACTTCCCGTGTAAGCTGTTCTCGGTGTTTGGAAATTATGACGCAGTTTTCAAATTCAGGGTCACATTAAACAGCGCCGTTCATGATATAGTGAAGTGGTGTAAAAGTGGCAGATAGAAGTGAACATTAACAAAACTGCCTTTTTATCTATAACACGCAAGAAACATAGGTCGGACTTCGAATACACTATCAATAACACACCACTCACCCGAATTCATGAGCATAAATATCTTGGCTTTATCATTTCACATGACCTAAGATGCTAATTGCATATTAACAGTGTCATACCATCCGCTTTAAAACGGCTGTTCTTCCTCAGTAGAAGACTTCGAGCTGCGCCACCGAAAATTAAACTGCTATCATGCAACGCATTATTTCGCCCAGTTCTCGAATATGGTAACACAATTTGGTTTCCTTATGCACAACAGCTTATTAAAAAACTAGAAGGAGTGCAGCGAAAGGCAATTAGATTCATCTTTAACAAATACAAGAATAGCGATTCACCTACCCAACTGCTAAAACAAGCTTGTATTCCTACTCTGCGAAACCGCGCCAAACTAGCAAGACTAAAATTATTGTTCCAATTAATACACAATGCATTACGAGTACATACTTCGGTGTATATATCGCTAGCTGACATCAGACCTTCCCGCCATAAGCATTCACTAACACTTAAAGAATATGCATTTCGAACTGACTGTATTAGATATTCGTTCTTTCCTCTTGCACTAAGAGAATGGAATAGCCTGGGCTCCTGCATAACGACTAACACATCATTGCCGAAATTTGTAACCCTTGTAGAAAAACTGCTGCGCAATAATTAGATTATTCTAGGCGGAAATAACACACCACTCACGTCGTCGTATAAGATAAAATCTGTATAAGCATTCTATTTGCCTGTGAAATTTCAGCCCTTTTTGCCAAACGCACTGTATTATTCACGTTTTATTTCCTGCCATGCGTGTATATCTGCTTCGTGTCGATTACAAACATCATCGTTGAAATTATGTAAACCTGTTTTCATCGCTATTTATGAATTTATAGTATGTGCCCAACCTGTAAAAATCCCACTGGGATTGACAGTATCTGAAATAAATAAAAAAATAACAATGGCAGTCTCTGCGGTGAATGCCAAGATGACCTTGCATGGCGGTATAAACATTGTAAAAATGCTGCTTCAAACATTGGCCAAACAGGCAGACGTTTAAATGAGCGATTGAAGGAGCATTTTTACAATGTTTATACCACCGTGCAAGGCCATCTTGGCATTCACCGCAGAGACTGCCATTGTGACCCGGAACTGCGTCATAATTTCCAAACACCGAGAACAGCTTACACGTGAAATCATATAGAGGCTGACAAGATACAGCGGCTGGGCGACCTTTGCATCAGCATGCCGTCTATATTGCCCTCACAAAAAACGAAATCAAGTATCTGGCATTGATGCAATAGGGGTTCACGTGTGATTTAATGGAAAAGTTGTTTTTCATTACTTTTTCTCCTGTATATAGTTCTGGCGATTTCGCAAATGAAGATCATTTGTAGTCAGCGCCTGGGTTGTGTTCTTCCTTCTGTCCTCGTCTTTTGCGCTGTGCAAACATGTCGACACTGTGAAGAGAGAGAGAATGAAGAGGAAAGGCAGGGAGGTTAACCAGATATGAGTCTCCGGTTTGCTACCCTACACTGGGGATGGGGGATAGGGGATTAGAAAGATGATAGAGAGGAAAACGCAAAAAAAACGAAAAAAAACGAACGCGCACACATGGAGACACACACACAAAAGGCGTTCCAGTTAAAGTCGTTCACAAAGGCCGGTAGATCACAAGAAGCGCAAAAGCGCTTGCACGGCCTTCTTCTGTGACGGTAGGTCCTTTCGATGTTGCAGAATTCTTTTTTCGGATAGCGGTTGGTCGTCCAGTTGGTCAAGTTCCTGGCTGAGGCATGCCCTCTGTGGACTGTACTGCGGGCAGGTGCACAAAATATGGCCAATTGATTCTTCATGGCCGCAGTGGTCACAGGTTGGGGTGTCGGTCATCCCTATGCGGAAGGCATAGGCTTTAGTAAAGGCAACGCCCAACCAAAGTCGATATAGAAGCGTGGCATCTCTACGGCGAAGCTGTGATGGCGCTCGAAGACTTAATGTTGGATCAAGTGAGTACAGTCGCGGATTTCTTAAATGTGGCTCATTCCATTGCGACGCGGTGCACTGCCGAGCAAGTAGGCGGAGCTTCCGTGCCGCGTCAGTTCTAGAAAGAGGAATTGGCACGTGGCGCTCCTCAGTATGGGCTGAGCGGGCAGCGTGATCCGCCCGTTCATTGCCGACAATTCCACAGTGACTTGGAAGCCACTGAAAGGTTATTTCGTGGCCTGCATCACTTATATGGTGTAATGTCTCTGTAATTTGGAATATTAGTTGTTCGTGCGGTCCGCGTCGTAAAGGTGACAGTAGAGACTGCAGTGCCGCCTTCGAATCGCAGAATATTGTCCATTTGTGTGGCGGTTCATCACCAATGTGATGAAGAGCAGTAAAGAGCGCTGCGAGCTCTGCTGCCGTCGATGTTGTCGCGTGGCTCGTCTTAAATTTGATTGTTTTAGCTGTCGCTGGTATGACGATTGCCGCCGTGGAGCTGCTTGGAAGGACAGATCCATCAGTGTAAATATGCGTAGAGTCAAGGTAGTTCTCGTACAAATATAGTAGCGTGAGCTGTCTAAGGGCTGGTGATGACAGATCAGCTTTTTTCGAGATACCAGGTATTCCGAGGTTGATTTTTGGCTGAGCGAGGCACCATGGAGGGATCGAAGGTCTCGCAGCCGGAGTGGAACAAGCTGGCAATGATTCATCATGTGCAGTTATCGTTTGGCTGAAAGATGTGTGTGGCCTGTTCGCTGGTAGAGAGGCTAAATGGTGACGGGGAGTCCTGGCTAGATGCCTTATATGGGTCCTGAGTACTTCAATTTCAATGTGGGTCTTGACAAGGTGGTCTCTAGCGATTGCTATCGTAGCCACTGTTGAAGCACTCTGAGGCAGGCCTAGACAGATCCGGAGCACTTGACCCTGAAGACTTTGTATTGTGCGGAGATTCGTTTTGCCTGTGTTGTTTATTGCTGGCAAGCTGTATCGCAGAAATCCCAGAAAAAGCACCCTGTACAGTTGTAACATGGCACTAGGCGACATTCCCCAGGTCTTGCCAGCGAAAAACTTGAACAGGTGGCAGATGCCTGTCAACCGTTTTTTCACGTAGGATATGTGTGGGCTCCATGACAAGGCCCTGTCGATTATGACATCTAGAAACTTGTACGATCGGACCCGTCGTATTATTTGGCCATTTATCGTCACACTGTAGTTTGCCATGGGTTTTCGCGTAAATGGCACTAGTGCGCATTTCTCGGAGAGAGAGAGAGAGAGAAACTTTATTTTGGTTCCTTCAAGGATTTAGCGTCTCGAGGTCTCGGTCGTCTTGGGCGCCGGCGACTTGGAGCATCTTCCAGCAAGGGTGGGCCCCTATTCCAGGGCTCCACTGAGCCTAGCTACCTCACTAGCGTGCTGCACTAAGGCCCTTTGGGCCGTGAGCTCGCAGCTGGTAAGCCGACTCTCCCATTGCTCCGCACTCGGGTTATTGTGTTGGTGGAATGATTTATTGTGTTTACATTCCCATGTGACATGGTATAGTGTGGGTGTGGCCCCGCACCATGGGCAGGTGTCTCTGTATTGTGTTGGGTACATTTTGTTTAGGATGTATAAATTTGGGAAGGAGTTTGTCTGCAATCTGCGCCAACTCGTTGCTTCCTCCTGCGTTAGAGCTTTGTGCGGTGGGGGATATTTGGCTCTCGTCCCTCTGTATAAGTTTAAGATTTCTGCGTATCCTCCCTCACAAGCGTGTGGGTGATACTCCGGGGCGCGCGACTGCTCTGCTCGGAACGTGGTCTCTCGAGCTAGGCTGTCTGCCCTTTCGTTACCCTCTATGCCTGCGTGGGCCGGAATCCAGATTAACTTGTGCGTAACGTTTCTCTCGGCGAAGTTGGCTCCGCCAAGAATTCTGAGGGCGGCTTTGCTAATCCTGCCCCTCGTGTAATTTCTGCACGCTTCCTTCGAGTCTGTTAAGATGTTTAGAGGCCTGCCTGTCCTATATCCTTCTACTGCCGCCAGCGCCACGGCGATTTCTTCGGCCTCCGCTGTGTCGACTGCCTTTGCCGTCGCACATGTGATCAGATTCCCGTCGCCGTCCACCACCACCGCCGTGGCCGCGCGCTTCCCTTCTCGCGGGTACGTGGCAGCATCCGTGTACACCGTGTTCTCTAGTAGCGCGAGTGTCTTTTCCACGTATTCCGCTCGCGCCTGCCTTCTGCTCTCGTGGAGGTTGGGGTCCATGTTCTTAGGTACTGGCCTAACACTTATTGTTTTTCTTAAGCAGTCGGGCATGTCTGCGTATCTATCTACGTGTCCACTCGTGTCCCGTCCCAGCCTAGTCAGGAGCGCTCTCCCTGCAGGGGTGCTTTTGAGTCTGGCTTTTTGCGTTTCAAGCAGGGCTTTCGCCAGTTCGCTGAAAGTGTTGTTGATGCCCAGTTGGAGCAGTTTTTCGTTTGAAGTGTTTTTTGGCAGATGGAGAGCCGTCTTGTATGCTTTCCTGATTATCGTGTCCGCCTGTTCCCTCTCTCCTTTGGTCATCGCGTGGTATGGTAGCGAGTAGATGACTCGGCTGACGACCAGGCTGCCGACGAGTTTGAGTGTGTCTTCCTCTTTCATGCCGTATCTTTTTTGGGAGACCCTGTTGATCATCCGGCCCACCTGCTCCGTCACTTTGCTCAGCAGGCTGATGGTGTGGCTGCATTTTCTGCTGCCCTGTAGCCACATGCCCAGGATTTTGATCATATTCTTTTCCGGGATGCTTTGACCATCAAGCGTTACTTCCAGCGTTGCTTGGGTGGGGTGTCTACCTACTCTCAGTAATTCGGATTTTTCTGTGGAGCATACCAGTCCCCTTTCTCTGGTGTACTTTTCGACACAGTGCGCAGCCTCTTGTAGCTTCTCTTGTTTTTCTCCCAGTGAACCTTGCGTGACCCAAACCGTGACGTCGTCCGCGTACATCGCATGTTGGATGCCCTGAATCTCGCCGAGTCGTTTTGCCAGGCCGATCATCGCCACATTAAATAGCACGGGCGATATCACGGAGCCTTGGGGTGTGCCTTTACACGGTGTGGAGAAGGTGTCGCTCCTCAACTCCCCCAGCCCTACCGTTGCCGTTCTGTCGGTTAGGAAGTCCTTGACGTAGTCGTGTACTTTCCTTCCGCAGTTGGTGTTGTTGAGGCCCTCCATTATGGCCGCGTGGCTGACGTTGTCGAAGGCGCCTTTGATGTCGAGCGCCATCACAACGTTTTCACCCGCCTTGGGCATTGTGTCGAGCACCTCCTCTTTGAGTTGCAGGAGGACGTCCTGCGTCGATAGGTTGGCCCTGAAGCCATACATGCTGTCAGGGTACCACCTCCCGTTCTCCAGGTGCTGCTGGATCCTTCTGGTGACTATTCTCTCATACAGTTTTCCCAGGCACGACGTAAGCGAGATCGGCCTGAGATTTTCGATCTGTAGTTTCTTGCCCGGCTTGGGTATCATGACCACGATGGCGTGTTTCCATTCCGCCGGTACCTTCCCCTCTTGCCAGAACATGTTGAGGTACGACGTCAGCTGATCGACTGCCTCGTCGCTTAGGTTTCTTATGAGCGAGTTTCGAATCTTGTCCGCTCCCGCCGCTGTATTCTTGGTGGCCGCTCTCACGGCCTCGGTGACCTCCTCTCTTGTGATGGGTCGGTCCATTTTCGGGTTTTCCTCACCGAGATAATCTCCTTTGTAACCTTCGATTTGGTCTTTCCCGTAGCATTTTTCTCGGACTTCTTTCAGGAGCTGCCCTTCGGAACCTTCGTACTGGTGGACCAGTCTTTGGATCGATTTGCCGCTTTCGGACTTGTTCTTGCTAGGGTCCATTAGGGCCTTGAGGATACGCCACGTTTTGGCCGTACTTAGGGTCCCGTTCAGCGAGTTGCTAAACTGTTGCCACCCCTGTCTGGCCAGCTGCGTCGCGTACTCCTCCGTCTGCCTAGTGATGTCCGCTTTCTTCTTCTTTAGCTTCTTATTTAGCTTTTGTCGTTTCCATCTCATGGTGAGCCCGCGTCTAGCCTCCCAGAGCCTGAGGAGCCGCTTGTCTACTTCCGGTGTTTGTTCGGTTCTATGCACTTCTTGAGTGTACATTTCCTGAATTTGCTTGAGTTGCTGGCTCCACTCTTCGACCGAGGTAATGTTACCCTTTAGCTGTCGACAGTGTGCTCTAAAGGCGTCCCAATCCGTCAGCCGAGCCGTACCAATTTTCCTCTTGACATTGTCTGCCACCGTGCTGACTCTTATTATGTGGTGGTCGCTGCCAGGTTCTCGAGCAGGTTTTCCCACTCTGCCTGCTTGGCGCCCCTGATAAAGGTTAGGTCGGGACACGTGTCTGGACTGACGCTGTTTCCCTGTCTAGTCGGCTGGTTTTCATCGGTTAGCAGCTCGCACCCGGTGTTTTCTGCCGCCGTGCAGATGCCTCGTCCCTTCTTGTCTCCCTTTTTATAGCCCCAGCGTGGGCTTTTAGCGTTAAAGTCTCCCGCTATGATTAGGGTGTTTTGTCCCGCCAATTTTTTGGCCTCCGCGAAAAGTTTAATAAAGTTTCCTTTTGTCTGTTTAGGTGGGCTGTACAAGTTTACTATGTACGTACTTCTAGCCTTTCTTTTCCTTTTGGGAATCAACTCCGTGATCACGTGTTCTATCTGGGTGTCCTCGATTTCTTTATGCGCTATGGTTACTACTTTGTTACTGATGAGGGTCGCGGTGCGGCCACTCTCCTGGCACGTGTAGCCCCTGAGTGCGGGGGTATTATTGGTTTCCTGTAGCATGATTATATCTGGTGGATTTTCTCGCGTAGATATGAACTGTTGCAGGAGTCCTTGCTTGCGCTTGTACCCTCTGCAGTTCCACTGCCATACTTCTAGTTGGTTTTGTCCTGCCATGTTGCGTTGTTACTGCTGTTGCTTGTACCTTGGGTTTCTGATCCGAATCTCCTGTCATTGTATAGCCTATCCCTGGCGTCATTAGTGGTTTTCTGCGTGTTTTGATTTTTGACGTAGTTACGGAAGCTCTGGTCCTGCAGAGCTATCTTTTGTTGCGTTTGTTGCATCTGATTTTGCATCTGTTGCATTTGGTTTTGCACGCTAGTCATGAAATTCCTGATTTCATCATTGAAGCTTTTCTCCTCTGTGTTTTGCTGCACTGGTGCCACGGCCTGCGGTGGTGGCGTTGGCGTTCTGATCGGCGAGTACCCCGCTCGTCTGAGCGCTTGCATTTCTTTAATTAGGTCGTCTATCCTCTTCCTGAGTTGTCGCGTTTCTTCTCGGCTTAGCTCGAGTTCGCGTTTGAGACTTTTGTTTTCCTCACTTAGTTGCCTTTCGGCCGCTGTCTGCGTGTTGTTAGTGTGTGGTCCCGAGTGCGAAGCAAAAAGTGTTTTGGGAGGGCCGGTCCCCCAGCTCACCTTAACGCCGCCGCCGCTCTTCTTTTGCTGTTTTTGCTGCTGCTGGCCCGTGCCGCCCAGGGGTGGATAGGATCCGTCCCGGTTGGACCCTCGGCTCTGGCTTCGGCCCCGGTCGCGGCTCCAGCTCCGTGACCCGCTCCGGTAGGCTTTGAAGTTTTGCTGACCCTGGTCCTGGCCCTCGTCTCGGAACCACCTCGGTCTTCTTGCGCCGCCTCTGCTTCGGCTGCGGCTGCGCCTCTGCTGCTGATGTCCCTGGGGACCTCCTCGCAGCTCGCCTGCCGTCTTGAGTCGTTGCTTGCAGTCCCGCGTGCCTGCAACGTGGTCGCCCCCGCATATCAGGCATTTGGGTGTGCACTGGTGTTGTTCCGCTGGATTTTGGCAGCCACATTGCTTGCAGGCCTTGGCCTACGGATTCGGGCAGACGTCCGACCGATGCCCCTGCTGGCAGCATTTGTAGCATACTTGTCTCGTCGGGCGGTATGGATAGCACCACATCTCTCCACCGTAGTAGAGTACTTGCTTCGGGATTATGGGGCCATCAAATGTGATGACTGCCGTGCTCGACCGTCCAAGCATCCTGGCTGCTAAGATCTTGACTCCTTGCGTTCGGACTCTAAGGTTCGCCTTGAGCTCTTCTGGCGAGGTCCCCGCGTCCACCCCGTGGATGACCCCCCGCAACGTGCCCTCCGGAGCCGCCACGTGTGCGTTGATGGCGTAGCTGCTGTTCCCGAACGTTAGCTGCGTGATGCGCCGTATACGTTGGGCCGCCTCTTCGTTGCCGGTGCTTACTATTATGATGTTGGAGCCATTGCGCAGCATGATGATCAAGTCTTCCGCCTTGCATCCGGATCCGGTGGCCGCGACCACCGCTCGCGCAACCTGGTGTGTCTGCAAGCTCTTGACTGCGAGTCCACTCGGCCTGAGCACTATCTTTAAATCGTCCTTCGGGAGCGGAGGCAGTCTCCTCCGCGGCAGCCCCTCTCCTCCTCCTCGCTTCGGCGCAGCTGGCGCGCCGCCTGTGATCTTTTCGTCGCCTAAGGAATTTCTGTTCCCTAGCGCCGTTCCCGCCAAAACTTGGCTGCTCGATCCTTTGCCGTCTCGCTGGCACCTCTTCTGTCTCCTGGACATGGCGATCTCCCATTCCGGGTCCGCGTCGTTATTGCTTTCTGCCTGTGGTCTTCCTGTCGTTGGGGTGCTGCCTTTCGGGGCTTGGGTTTCTCGGAGGAAATTTCCAGGCCTCGATTACGGAGGTAGATAGCAGTTTGTGTCACGGCTTTCTGAATTCTCGCTCGCAGCTGTAGGCGTGTTACTGCAGATGTCCATATGCAGATGTCATCCGCGTACATTGATAGCCTGACTGTGGTTGGCACGTCCTCAAGGAGAGCAATTAGTGTTAGATTGAATAACACGGGGCTAAGTACACCGCCCTAGGGGACGCCGCGGTAGCTATAATGTAGAGAAGTATGGCCTTCCTCGGTGCTTACAAAGAAGGATCGCATGGATATATAGCTCCGTATCCATTGAAACATCCGACCAGACACTCCTGCTTCTGCGAGAGCAGAGAGGATGGCCTCATGCGTAACGTTGTCCTACGCCCCTTTAACGTCGAGGAATAAGGATGCGCAGAGACGCTTACGACGTTTCTCATGTTGAATGTAGGTCACCAGGTCGACGACGTTATCGATCGATGATCGACCGCGTCGGAAGCCCGCCATGGCATCTGGGTAGGTGTTGTGGTACTCCAAGTACCACTCCAGGCGTCCTAGGACCATCCTCTCCATTACTTTGCCCACACAGCTCGCCAAAGCGATCGGGCGATATGAGGAGAGCTCCAACGGCGACTTGCCAGGCTTCAGCAGTGGAACAAGGCGACTTGTCTTCCAGGTTGTTGGTAGCGTGCCATTTCTCCAAGATTCATTGTACACCTCAAGAAGAACCCCTCTCGCTCGCTCCCCCAGGTGACACAAAGCTCGGTAGGAAATTCCGTCAGGTCCTGGCGCTGATGTGCGGCTACACAAAGCTAATGCTGCCTTGAGTTCGTGGATCGAGAATGGTAGATCCAACCGGTGATCACGTGGTGGCGGACAGCTGCTCGAAGGCGGTGGAATGTTGGTAGCTGTGAGTTGGCCGGATAATCTGGCGCAGAAATCCTCTGCCACGTCAATCTCCGATCTCTTTTGAGAGAGGGCAAGTGCCTTGAATGGGAATCGCTGTACGGGAAGTGTCTGCAGTCCACGCACCGTTCTCCATAGTTGCGATAAAGGCTTGCGTGGATCTAGCGACTCACAGAAGGCAGCCCAACGTTGCGATTCGAGCTTGTCTAACCGGCGCTGTATCTTCTTTTGCGTGCGCCTGGCGGTCCGTAGATCGTCCATTGTTTTCGTACGTCGGTATCTTCGTTCAGCACGTCGTCGGATTGCTCGAAGTCGTTCTAGTTCCACATCATAATCATTAAGTTTCGAGGAGCATGTTAGAGTACGCATGGTGTCTTGCACCACGCTCTTGATTGCCTCTTCCAAGCCGAAAGGTGGATTGGCGTCGCAGTGTTTTTCCATAATAGACTGAAATTTAGGCCAGTCCACTCTTTGGATCGTATCCCGTATTTTGGAAGCGGTCAATCCTCTGATCTTGATGTACGTGGGTATATGGTCGCTTCCGTGCGTCTCTATGTCCGCAAACTACCCTGCACGTCTGACTAGGCTTCGTGAGACGAAAGCCAAGTCAAGACAGCTGCTGTACGTGGAGCCACGTAAGAACGTAGGACTTCCATCATTCAGCAGCCAAAGTTCATTACTGGAGGCGAAAGATACCAGAGCTCTGCCTCTTGCGTTGATGATCGGACTTCCCCAGAGTGTATGATGGGCGTTGAAATCTCCAGTGATGACCCAGGGATTGGAAGTTGAGGAAAGGATGTCTCGTAGTCTTTTGTAATCAAATCGACTTGACGGAGATAGGTAGGCGCCTACAAAAGTGAAGGCCAGATTCTTTTTCCTTACGTTTAGGCATATATATTGATTACTGTCATTAGGTGGTACAGGCTGATGAGTGTAGGTGAGGTCACGGCGAATGAACACCAAAACCTTACTGTTTTCATAAACAGCTGACGACATAAACGATTCATATCCAGAAAGCCTGATTTTGTTCGATAAGTTTGGCTCGCAAATGACGATAATAGGAAACATATTGGCGAACACGAAGCGACGGAAATCCGAAAGGCGCGCTCTGAGTCCGCGGGCATTCCACTGAATAATAGCTGCTTGTCGGACCTCTTCCCTAAAAGACCGTGGCTGTGGAGCCATGATCTACTCAAGGGTTGCAAGCACCGGACTCAGAGCGTCCAGTACTTGAAGCGCACTTCTGGCAGACGGTGTGTGCATGTTGCTTAGCAGCACGCGAATGGCATTCATTAAAGGCCTAATAAGTGCTATCACTTGCTCATCTGTTTTCCGCGACTCCTCGGATACAGCACCTTGCTGTACTGGGGGCGGCTTCTTCTGCGGCTCTTCTGGCGGTCGTGTACGCGGAAGTGGCGGCCATTCCTTTGTGGAGAGAGACCTGGCAGTTTGTTCCCTTCCAACATTGGTGTTCGGAGTGCTGGAAACGTCCGCTGATGATGATGCTTGACGAGGGGACTTTTCCTGAAAGCTTGATGTTTTCCGCCGTGAAGACCTTCGTCGGTGACGTCGTCTTCGCCGTACTTTCACAGCGGCCTCTTTGTGGGTAGAGTTGTCTCTCACCATTTGCTTAAGGATAGTGAACTCTTTCTTGATCTGTGGACAGTCTTTGGAAGAGGCGCAGTGATCACCTTGACAGTTCGGACATTTGAATGTGGTTGCGCTGCAGTTGTCTTCTGAGTGGGGTTCGGCACATCGAGGGCACACGGCCGAATTTCTGCAAAGACCCTTCACATGTCCAATCTTCTGACAATTGAAGCATTGCATTGGTCTTGGAATAAATGGTCGAACCTGGTGGCGAAAGTGGCCGACCTTCACGTAGGGTGGAATGCAGTCGCCTTTGAAGGTAATCTTCACACAACGTGTGTTGCCGAGGCGACCAACATGCACAATCACGTTGTGTTCGCTTGCTGGTTTTATGAGAATTGGGAGGTCTGCATTAGATATTTCATTGTCAATGTCATAGATGACTCCAGTTATTGTGGCACCATTCGTTGGCACGATGGATCGGACCTTGATGTTTTCCAGCTGCGTTACATGTTGTAGTATGGTAAGTGCACTCGGGTTCATCACATCGATTGCCAGGATGTTTCGTCTAGTATTTATCCTAACATCCCTGATCTCGTTTGGCACGGTGTTTTCTAGATACACGGAGAGTGCTTGCCTGTTGAGGACGCGCAGGTTGTCGGTAGCGTTCTGTGGCACAAACAGGATGGAGTGAGGCCATCGCTGAGGAGCTGTTTTCACAGCGTTCGAGCTGGACGCCGAAGATGAGTGGATAATTCTTCGTTTGGCCTTGCGGTACTGGACAAGTCGAAAGCTGTCTTCCGAGGACTCGTCACCTGATGCGCAGTACAGCTCCGTGTCCTCGCTACCACTCTACGTATTTCCTCGCTTCCTCGAACCGATGTCCGCGGGTGAACGGGAACCGGGAGGATCCTCGGGGTGTTGTACATCCACCACCGCGATGGAGGGGGCGGTAGACCCCACAGGTGCAGTAAGAAGTCCAGAAAAACACAGAGACGGGCAAGATGTGTTCCGCAAGAGAAGCACTTCGTCTTCCTTGTTTCACTGTGTTTCACTGTTTTCCTCTTCACTGTGAAAGTGGATACACAGCGAAGCTGGTGCATACATTAGACTACGTTACACAAACAGCGCGAACACAGACGACGTGCCTTGCGCGCGCACACACGCGTGCGGAAGTGCAGCATACATATTCATTCTTCTTGGCCGTCCGCCAAGCGCAAGTGTCTTCTCGAACTAAATTAATGTTCAAAAATAAATTGCACCAGAAAATGCGTAAAGTACGACTCACACACGTGGTGCAGACATGACAGCTTCGGACTGCTATTCGAGTATATGAGAAAACGTAAGTGTGTGAGGCGGAAACAGAATGACAGCGCCCTATTCCAGCTGACGTTTGAGGTCCGTTTGAATGGTCGCGGCCCCTAGCTGGCGGTACTGTTAGCACAGCGTGCATCCTCATTCTTGTAGGCCGTCCGCCTAACGCAAGTGCGTTATTGAGCTAACTGAATTTCCCAAAGTAAAACGCGTCAGAAAATTTGTAAAGTACGACTTACGCACAACCTGCAGACATGACAGCATCGGATTGTAATTCCAATGAAGAAAAAAAGAAACATGAATCTGTTACTTGGAAAGTCAAACACAAACCGTTTTAACAGCTGCCGTTTTTTTTAGGGTGAGCACGCCGCGAAAGAATGCGGACCAACTAGGAGCTAACAGCTTCGCTGTAAAACACCTTACATAACAACACTCGTAGTCGGCTTACGTACGTATCATGGTGCGTGGACAGGAATGCATGGCAGATGCCGGAGATATTGCAATACCTGGCCGCCCCGCGGCGGAAGTGAAGCAGGCTTCAAGCACTCCGCTAACTTTCAAAAATAGCTTTGATATTTTGGGCCCAAATGCAACCACATAAATTCGGCGTTGAAAAGAGAAACACGATACAGGGTGTCCCACTAGGCAAACTTCAATAATACGCGGATGCCACGTTGCTGGACAGAACGAGAGCAATGTTGTTTACCATCGCTTGGAGATACTCTGATTATCTTTTGCATTCCACCTGATTAAATAATTAGCCTTCATTAATTATTCGACATCTATAATATTATAATTAGGTGAAAGAATGTCAACGAGAAAATCTTAGACCAACTTGAAAATATCCAGATACAGCTTTCTGTTGCTCAATACGTGTTGCTCAATACCAAAACAGAGCAGATTGGAGGCACTAAAGTGAATTAGAATATGATCGAAAATTGCGCGAAGGATCTTATTATCAATTAAGAAAATCAACATGGTGTTCTTTTTGCGTCCCAGACGCATTCCCAAATACCCATGCAGTCGTTTCTTTGCCTAAATCCTAATGCAGTTGCTCCGAAGAAAGAGATATTCTAAGAATTTACAGGAATAGTTAATCGTCAAAATGAAATTTCAGGGCAAGCTCCAAAAACAGCAGTCTTATTTTCCGTTTTCGGCTGATGTTTATCTATGTCACTGCTCATGGAACACTTTGAGGGCATCCGAATATATTTCGGAGAATTCGTCACAATAGTAGCAACCAACAGTGATACATCAACTGAAAGCTTCACACTTGTGATCACTGTGTAAAATATAAAATTATGCAGTGTTTATGTTAATCCCCCACAACCTAAATCTCATGCAACTTTTATGTTCGTGCATACACCGCTTACAAGATATGCCGACATGCAGACACCAAATCTGGAGGATAACAGCTTCCGAGATTTGGACTTCAAGTTAAATTAGAGCCTTTTCAACATATGATGAGTGCGTCCTACATCATCATCACCACCACCACCACCACAATAATAATAATAATAATAATAATAATAATAATAATAATAATAATAATAATAATAATAATAATAATAATAATAATAATAATAATAATAATAATAATAATAATACTGGTTACGACCACTGCAGGGCAAAGGCCTCTGCCATATTTCTCCAACTACCCCGGTCATGTAGTAATTGTGGCCATTTTGTTCCTGCAAACTTCTTACAGCAACGTCCTACAGCAATAGAGGACAACTATATCATTTGTTGTAGGGGCGCCACGTTTACAATTAAATCTATGATGATCAGATGCAGCGTTAAGCGCATATCACGCACAATTGACAAATGTAAAGGTTACAAGTGCATTTTTATGATAGTGTGAATATCGTCCTTTGCAATACAAAAATGCCAACTTGTTACTTTTTTTCTTCGCTCTCTTCCTTTTCCTGTTCCATATGTCTAGCACAAGAGCATATATTATTCTTGTCCTACATGAGTGTTTGCGGAAATACGCCCACCTGCTTGGTCTGTATAGACTGCAGTATGTACAAATAAAAAAAAATAAATAACAAGAGAGCCAGAAAAAAGCATAAATAGGAGAGCCTATGTCCAACACTTGTACTGGAACACATGCACTACGTGCCGAAAATAAAACTAACAAAGAAAATGAATGTCACAAAAAGGAAAAAAAAATGAATTCTATACATAATAGCAACCTGACAATGAAATCACATTGTCAGAAGAACGCGAGGAACACGACAGAAGAAAGCATACAATGTGGCAAATCCACTCATTTGTCCGACTGTAGACATCTTGCACCTAACTTATTGCATGCGATATAGACTAATGTTTTTTTTCTCTCTCTCTTTCACTCCCGCATTCCATCTCCCCGTGTTTTCAAATTTCCGGTTTCACCGTAAGCCAACACTTGCAAGTGCAAGTTATGTTTAAGCACGCTTTGAAGGCAACTTTGTATGAATAAATGAGGTGCGAGAGAACCATATTTAATGTGGAAAGGTTATCACAAATGGATGGCGAATGCGACTGTAGCCTGTGTAATATATCAAACAGAAGCTGAAGTGAGCATCTGGGAAATAAAGCATGCGAGAAGCCCTTCTTCATGTTCTTCACGTGAAAAGCATCAGCGCCATGTCTTTCGTAAAAGAATTCAAAATTCCATTTTGAGAAGTGGCAACGCATCGCTAATTCAAGCAGAGTTTACAGGAGGGTGTCGCGTCATTCATGGCAATTATATTGATGCTAAGAAAAATATGCAAAAAATTCGATTGCTGTGAAGCAAGGCACCGTTATGTTGCAATACAACATAAGTATAACGCAATTCGCGCCATTTTGCTTATGGAGAAGCATACAGATCGACCGTTCCGCGCGAAATTGGCGCGCCCTGAGCCATTGCTTTGTGCTAAAGTATAGCGGCTTCATATTCCGAATAACTTATCTTGATAAATTAGCTCGTTTGTTAACTAATTCAACGAGCTGTAAACGGGGACAGACTTGTTAGTGTTTGTTGCGATGGCGGAGTCCCGAAGTTGTTTGTGCGTACGAGACGAGAAAGTATGGATCCCATTTGTCATCAGATTGTGGGAGGCAACCGAAGCTGCGGCAAAAAAATAATGCTACTCGGTAAGTTTTCTCCTTACAGTACTGCGCTCAAGGGCTCCTGCATTACTGTCCGACGCGTCCAGGAAAGCGTGGTCGCCACTTATGGTAGCAAAGAGAACCGTAATTGGCACAGCCACGAGCGACGACGTTATTTGTAAAGTGCACATTCAAGCCTGACTTACCAATAGCATGCCCACGTATATTAAAACGAAGCTTTCTTTGCCTCTTCCCCGTACTAAGCCGGCGCTGTTGCCTTGCCGAGTAGACAAGTCAAGTCGATTTATTTCAGCATTTCTTTCACACAAAAACAGAAGAATGCTAGGACAAGCAGAAAACGCTGCTAAGCTGCAGCTTGACTGGGTGCCTGCCCTATTATTTGGCAGAAACGAGACAGCAAAATACATTTGAATGACCAAAAAAACGAGATAATTACGCATTTGAAATGGTCATGAAAGAAAGTAAGAAAAAGGCGGAAAACGCATTATGCAAAAAACTCGAAAATCTGTAGGGTCACTTGGGTCAGCTTCACCCGACGACGTGGGTCATCGGGCGTATGCAACTGGGTATGTGTCCGTTATTCGGCCACTACCCCAGAATGGATGTGCCTTTGAGACACAAAGGGTATGAATCCTTTAGAGTAATTTAGATGCGTGTTTTATTTGTACATACACCTCACATCAACGTTATTTTCTCAACAAGCATCACACGTCGACTTCGTTCACACGACGCAGACGGCTGTACAGCTGCATGCGACGAAGCTGCGATCGCGTCATCCGCTGCTGCTGCTACCACGTAAACAAGACGCTCACCGCTGTAGAAATAAATGCCAGAAATTGACGTCAGACGGCACCACTTGTCGTCAGTCGATCGAGCTTTCGTTTACCACGACCTTTTCCTCCCCGAGAGACGAGAATTCGTGCCGCGTAGAGAGGCTCGTACATGCTACTCCTTGCACTCATGAAAAAATGTGGCGGTAGTGCTTTTTTTTTCTTCTTTTTTTGTTGATTAAATTAGCAATGTTCTCATCACAGACTTTGTCCGAAAAAATTGGCATTACGAGTGCAAATGAAGAGGAGCTGAAGCACTACAGAAGGATGGTCCAGGGCAAGAATAGAATCCGCGGAATTGCCGGGTGAAGAGAGAAAATCACGGAATGCTTTAACCACGGCTGCGGTGTGCTGGCCCCATGTCTTCGAGGCCTGCACTACCCCACGATGAAAATAAGAGTTTAGTTGTGCAATAAGGTGCGCTGTGGGGCAGTGCCATATATATTTCAATCAATCAAAGAAACGTTTACTTTTAACAAATGTGGTACATATTCGGTTTTCTTGTTTCTTTTTCGTCCATTTAAATAATTTTATACGAATGACATTCTTTTTTTATTTCACTTACCCTAAAAAGTTCGCGGGGCATTACATACGGGGGAAAACAATATATAGTGAAAAATGCAACGTGACCCAGTGGAGCGAAACTTATAGTGTTTATTTACGGGCGCCGTTGTTTCAAATGATTTTCTGGCTTTAAAAAGGGCGCAGCCCGCTCTTGAAGCCCGGTTTGTCCACTTAATGTGACGTACCCAGGCACGACACGAGTAGGATGATATGGCTCCAAGTCATGGCCTCTATACTAGATCCGTTTCAGTTATATTAGAAGAGGGCACTTTCACTTTGTTCCGTTCGGCCATGACGGCAACGAGAGAACTGCGCTGACCGCCGAAACCAATAAAGTTCACTGATTAATACGGCTGATTATAAGTCCTTTGAAACTTTTTTTGCGATATGCAGTCGATGACGGCTCCTACTTGGTTGCGAAACTTTTCGGACTTGATAGGTGAAAAGCTCGAACGTGGGCACTACATACAAGTTATACCAAAATTTTTTGTTCTTTGTTCTCTTACAATACTCTAAGTATATTTTTGCAGAAAGTCTGCGCAATAATGATCCCAGGTGGGGTCTAGGAGTTTGCGAAATGGCCGCTTCTCTATCCAGCGTTGCTCGATCTAATGATAAGGCTGCCACGGAGCGCTTCTGCTTTTGGTTCCCGATACTCGACTCGGCTTACTTTGGGTCGTTTAATTTGTCTCGTCGGGGTCTCTGTCCTCCACCTTCGGCGAGATGCAATATCGCTTGTGGACGGCCTTCTTTATATTGAGCTGCCCGACAAGACACTGGCTGGAAAGCTTTGGAAAGTTTTGCAAGGCTCTGGAAATTGGGTGTCGCTCAGGGTAAGCGATTTTCATTGGCGTTAATGATACTTCTCTTAACGTTAACGGCGCCGTAGCGCGTTACGCTCTGTGATTTTACGAAGACAAGGAGAGGAATAAAGAAATGAGATAGATAGATAGATAGATAGATAGATAGATAGATAGATAGATAGATAGATAGATAGATAGATAGATAGATAGATAGATAGATAGATAGATAGATAGATAGATAGATAGATAGATAGATAGATAGATAGATAGATAGATAGATAGACAGACAGACAGACAGACAGACAGATAGATAGATAGATAGATAGATAGATAGATAGATAGATAGATAGATAGATAGATAGATAGATAGATAGATAGATAGATAGATAGATAGATAGATAGATACGGACGCAATACATGACCAGAGACGGAATGACCACGAAATTTGATAAGGAAAAGTTACAGCGAAGAGTGTGGATGAAGCAGCTGATAAAGTCGCATACTGTCTGCAAGTGCTTGTAGGTGCCGGACACAGAATTCACTCGTCACTCACCTTGGTTATGGCGTTGCACTTCTGGACTTTAAGTCCCGAGTTCGATCCCGGCTGCCGTGGCCGCATATCGATGGAGGAGATATGTAAAAACGCTCGTGCGCTCACATATAGACGCACGTGAAAAACCCGAGGAGTTAAAAATTAATTCTGAGTCATCCGCTACAGTTTGCTTCATAATCATACCGTAGTTTTGTGCGCGCGAGCTACCACTGTTTTTTAAAATAATTGACTCGTTCTTATCTGACTAATGGTATCGGTTATGTGGGTTTGTGCACCTGGGATGTTGTGCCTTGTGGCAATACCTGTCAAACACTGTCACGTGGTCGTCAACGTGTCGTCACATTTTATCTAACGATGTTCTTCAATTAAGCCAACAGCGCGGAGAACAACGTAATTAGTCACACGAGCTCGGACTTAGTTTCCAGTCGCCGACTGTCGCTGTGAAATATCCTTTCTTTTTGGCGTTGCTTGTACTCGGTGTCGTGTGTTTTGTACCCCACACATCATCTGGCGTTAGGGCAACTTAAGCGCACGGTGTAAACTACGAACGCATTTCGTATGTTCACGTCGTCACACCGTCAAGTGCATACCGTGCACTTGCACACGCGTGAACAACTGCGAAAAAAATTCTGTTTCGTGCATGAGTTTCGCATTTCAGCGAGGCTTGAAATTAATGTCTAATGCATGTTTTCACCGTGATATCGCTTTTCTTTTAGGTTTATAGAAGCACGCGGTTGAAAATTAAAGTCATATTGCATGTTTAGCTGCAGATATATGCATTCTTTATAAAAAATGCAATGAGTTGTTGGCATGAAAGATGCCGGCTTGAACCACTCCGCTCAGTAGCCTCGTTGAAGTCTGCCATCTAAATTAAATTTCCTTAATAACTTTAACTGCCTGTGCATAAAGATTTGCTTAATGAACCAGAGTTAGTGGCACGCTTATAGGTTGTTGTTACGTACCTGCCGCTGTTCCTCGGTGGCTACGGCTGCATTCCGATGGGAACAAAAAAAAAAGAAGAAAAAGGAACCCGTGTGCCGTGCTTTGGGTGTACGTTAGGGTAAGCCAGATGGTTAACATTAAGCCACAGTCCCCCACAATACGGCGTTCTTCATAATCAAATCCACCGTGAGTTTTCGGGTTGTTAAGCACTGCAGCTTAACTTGCGTTGTTGATACAAGACTGCGGATAACAGAATAATCCAGTTTTCTCTCGCACAGGCGCTCGGGCGTGATTTAGTAGCCGGCAGTCGTTGTGGCGCGCCAAGTCTCTACAATCGCCTAGGAGTCGTTAGCGGCGTTACACGCCAAATCTCATAGCGAATAAACTAGGGGCGAGACAACAGCAAGTCATTTCGCAAATGAAGCGATAAATTCTCGTGTTTATTCGGCGACGCGTGCTTCCATTCGCGTAGATTTCAGAGGCTCGCTACAACCTTTGTACATTTGAGCAGTGCGAAAAGCACATCCCAGCCAGAAGTTTCAGATCGCGAATAATGCTTCCCCGGGCATGCTTTTTTACACAGTTGCGCATTGACCGTCTAAACTTGTTCTTTCTTACTCATTGTAACGAAGCAAGCACGCTTGCAATAACAGTGGTTGCCTTTCATGCTAATGAAGAATCAATGATTTTTTTTCAGGCAGTGTGCGCTTTCTTCGCTAGCTTACTATGCTATGAATGAGCGCGTGTTCACGAGATGTCTCTGTCGATATTGGCCCATGCTTTGTTGAGTTCTTTTGTATTTTAAAGTAGTTTATTTTAACGGTTCATAAACGCGCGCTTTCCAAAGGAGAATGGTCAGACCGCGCTTCGCCGTCTTTGCAAGATGCGCCATGCGGTTTTAACGGCTGTGTGGAAACCTGTAGCGTGTAGCGTGGAAACCTGTAGAGAGCAAGGACAGCAAAGACAGGGAGGTCAACCAGACGAGTACCCCGTTTGCTACCCTACACTGGGGGTGGGGTAAAGGGGAACATAAAGTGGAAAGAGGGAGCGAGTGAGCACTGAGTGCGTGTGGGAGGATGCACAGGGACACTATACTTGAAGTGAGGACGATTTAACTATTTGGTAACCGACCTGACCAGTGTTTTGAACGGCGAGTGCACATAACACGACAGCAGACTTGCCATTATTTGTTGCCATTATGGTGTAGTCCTGTGCCTGAATAGGGTCCTCTATGGGAAACAGCACAGCAAGCATTTATAGTTGATCTGGAAACGTGGTTATAAGCCGGAAGCTCAGATTGATTACTTTAATACTTGGGAAGAACATGTATTTCTCAAGATATTCTAAAAGAAGCACTTGAACAATCAATTTCTATGTATACATTTTCTTCTTTCCTTGCTTCACTACTTCACTTTCTCCTCGTCGATATAGCATGGCCAGCGTCGGGCTCGGAGTTCTCGTTTAATTAAAGCCCACGTGTCGTTGGCGAGAATCCCATTTAGTCAAGGTGTGCACATTCGCGTGCGCGGCTTGTTCTTGTCAATTCGGTTCGGAAGAGGTAAGAAAAAAAAGAATGAAACGCGGACATTAATTCTTTTGTAAGTTAAACCTCCTCCTTATACAATATGACCCATTTTGTCTTCAGCGTGCATAATATTGCTACGTCCGGTCATTTTATTGAAGGCACTGCCATTCCGTCAGCAAAGTTGATGGAATAGTTTTTTTCATTGCTCGTAGTGCCTCCAGCCAATGATTAACTTCTGCATGTGTTTCGAGCAGGCTGCTATATATTTGCACTACACCAAGATTCAATATTTGCGTAATTATTATTATTATTATTATTATTATTATTATTATTATTATTATTATTATTATTATTATTATTATTATTATTATTATTATTATTATTATTATTATTATTATTATTATTATTATTGAAAGCAAGGAGCAGGCTGGCAACTGCCACCGGAAGGGGCAGTACGCCTGCCTGCTCTTCAGAAAGGAGGAGACAAAAACACAGAAATGGAAGATAGGAAGGAGGGGAGGAAAGAGGAAAGAAAGAGCAACAGGACAAATCTAAAAGAATAAAGCAGAAGACAGACAGTACAAGTCGCGCACAGTAGGGTCGGTCACTGCAGGTCATGCTACCGGAGAATGTTAAAATAGAAGAATATCTGAGGCCGATCTTGTCATTTGAAAACCAAAACAGGCTACAAACAAGGACCTAGGTTGGTTACTTCTAGAAAAGTAAGGAGGGCGCGATGAGTCTGATCGCGTTGAGACGCACAACCAGTGTGCGTGTACGTATGAAGGTTCAATAAAAACGCACAGTTAGATTATCCTATTGCCGCAACCTTCTTTTCTTTAGTATAGCTTGCACTTTAGAATAAAACTATGTAACTATGTAACTTTCGCACATTTATTGACAGTATATATCATTGATGACTGAAAAGGATATTCGATAAACACCTCTTAAAAGCTGCGGGTGATGCCACTAACGTCATCGTCGGAACAAGTTTGAGCCGCAGTGCCCGTTTATTTTCGTTCACTCTAGATACGTAGAAGTGCCTATAAGAAATTCCCAGCAAGGGGGTAGGGGGGGCGTCGTGCTTCACTTACGTACTGCAATTCTAAAATGACATAGATGTATGTGTTTTATCATTTTTTTCATTTGCATCTAAGGCGATATAATATTGTGGTTCATAGGCACGAGCTCGACCTTACGTACACGGCATATGCGGGGGACGACTGGACTGAAAACGCAGTTCCGAAGTATTAATTGAATACGTGGCGTCGCCACCAAAATCAAAATTGTTTGATACGTGGTATTAAAGCCAGTGCTTTAACTGCTCAGCCAAGCCACCAATATAGCCGGGCAATGCGAGCAGTAGTACGTCTCTTGCGTTTCATACGGTCGAAAAATGGTTACAATTTCGCATGTTTTGTTTATTCATTCTAACCCGCCGTGGTTGCTCAGTGGCTATGGTGTTGGGCTGCTGACCACGAGGTCGCGGGATGCAATCCCGGCCACGGCGGCCGCATTTCGATGGGGTCGAAATGCGAGAACACCCGTGTACTTTTAGATTTAGGTGCACGTTAAAGAACCCCAGCTGGTCGAAATTTCCAGAGTCCTCCACTACGGCGTGCCTCGTAATCAGAAAGTGGTTTTGGCACGTAAAACCACACAAAAAAAGAAAGATCTGTTCTGCGCCATCTACGCATGCGCAGGCGCACGGGCGCGAGCTTTAGCGCGCCGGCAGGCTAAAGTACAGTTTGGCCTTTACATCCAGCAGACAAGAGGGGCTACTTGGTCATTAAAAGGAAAAAAATCAAGGAGAGGTTTTAACGCATTTGGTTAATCACAACAGGTAGCCACCATCGCTATATAGTACTCGTTCTACGTAGTTATGGAGCACGTCCTACCGATAAAAGCAATACGCATAACTCTGAGTTTGCTTTCTTTTCTAATGTGATTCGTGTGGGATTGACACCGGACTCAGTGTTACCGCATGAATAATATATAAGGCATATGAAATTGCAAGAATGCATACGGAGTCCTTTCAATAAAGCGTCTGCGGTAGAGCTTCTACGCTATGCTAATACTGTGAAACCTTTTGTGAGCAAATGCAGATGTGTTTTCTTGGATATCATTCTGCGACAGTGCGTTCTCGGTTCGTTCATTTCCTTTTTTTCTAACTTGCGAGGCACCTTTCCAGTGACAACTTGTGCTTCTTCAGCAGCACTGAGTTCTTGCTGAAAAGATAGAGAACCTGGGTCGCCGTCACGAACCTGCTCTTTATCTTCTTTCTGAAAGCTTCGTCTCGACAGATTGTCTTGCAAAGTGCGTTCTTGGCTTACGTGCGCTTATACGTTGACACCTATATAGGCATCGTAGATCGTTGAGGGTGAGACCGGTGCTCGTTGCTCATTTTAGTTGGAGTCCCCCTTCGATCGAGGAGGCGAGTAAAGAAAAAGAAAAAGAAAAGCGAAGTAATAACGAAAAGATAAACGAACGATCACGGTGCTATAGAAACACAAGAGAATGAACAATACAGATAGAAAGCAATGGGTTCAGGAGAAAAGGGTGCATCGTTTACAGGTCCTGAGGCGCATTTCCAGTTTTGCGCGCCGAATGCATCACGGCATACGCAGATTGTTCCATTACCCACTTTCCGTTGCCATCCTTTCTCGTGCGCTGCTTCATCTCATGCATACGTCACCTGAATACGCAATGCCAAAGTGTGAGGCCAGTAAGGAAAGATACAGCTATAAAGAAAGAAAAGAACAGGGCCGAAAGTGAAGACAGACGGAAAGGAACGAGGAAGACAATATGACTGAACCGCGCTACTGGAGAAGGGGATTGCGCTTACAGGACTCTCGAAAGCCTACAAAGCATTCCTTCTATTTTCGGGATGAAATATACTGTCAGGCTTCTTCTGTTAGAAGTGCGATTCGATGCAAGAGTGAAGCGCTGCCGTGCCATACCCTGGAGGGAAATGCGCGCATCAACTCGTAGGTCTGTCCCTCTTGCTGACGCGATTTCTCCCCGTGCTGTGGACAGGTCTATTACTATAGAGCGACGGTCCCCATTTCCTCTCGTTCGGGATCAAAAACGGTATACAATCTCGCGCCTGTATCCCAGCTATTGCGGAGAGGGTAACGAAAACATTTGCACAAGGGAAAATTTTTTATCCCCTCCCCCCCCCCGCACGTGCATGACTTGACATTGAGTAGCGTTGGGTGGAATATAGCGAACCGAACTCTGTGCATTTCTGGTTCTATTTAGGGAACGTGAACAGGAGATGCTAAGAATTGTATGCTTACTCAAGTGCTTGCCGTCACCGGATCGTACTTGTTTTGACGAGCACCGAGGAGCTCTGGGCAAAGCAAATATTATGTACATGCTGCAACTCAATTATTAGCTCCCTAAAACCACTGTAACCATAACTGTTTAAAGAACAGGAACTTCGCATTCTTACGCTCTCTCTAGCTCGAGGTTCTGACTATACGCCAAACTATGCCCGTGACCATCGGTATAAAGTCTCTCTTCTGAAAGCATACAAAATATGACACAAATAATCCACTCAATGCATGAAAAAAAAGGAACACGCTCACACCGACAAGCGCACTCACGCACGCACAGTTAATCGGTCGATCCACCCACCAGCCTACAATCATTCACTCCCTCATTGAGAGTTTAAGTGTGAGGATAGTCACTGAAAGAGGTTACTTATCAATACGGCGTATTTTCTTTGTTGAAATTTTAGAGCGCAGCTGCTAGGCGCCCCTGCCGGCGTCGAGCGTCGGCGCTCCAGGCGAAACCGAGCGAACGAACGCAGCACACGAAAGAGCGAACGCGGAGCGCAGCGGGGGTTGAAAAAAGCGATGAGAGTGAAGAGAGCGCGAGGAGGAAAGTGGAGGAGGAAAGCGGAGGAGGTGGAAGGTGCAGCGGCAGCATGAGGCGGAAAGCGGAGGAGGAGGAGGGTATGGCGAAAGCGTGAGAAGAAAAGCGTAGTGCCGCGCAAGACGCGCACTGTGGCGACTACGGCTACAAGCTGGCGCCAGAGTATCGCACGTCGTCTGGGAGGTCTGTCTGCGACGGCTGCTATGAATCGCATCCATGCGACACCGACGCGATCTCCTTGTCGCGATCTGCTCAGTAGCGAGGCAGTCGCGCCACACTTCGCTCCGTTTGCAAAGTGCCGCACGTGGCAGATTGTCCGTGCCAGCCAATATATCACGAAATGAGAACACGTGTAGAAGTGCGCTCAACATTCGCATTAGCGAGTTGAGTTTTTCATCGCTTATAAAGCTACCAATCATCTACTTTTACAAATTGCGCATTTCGCAATTCACACGACTTTTCGCGTGACGGAACGGGAGTACTCGCAAAAGAATGCTTACACATTGAAAAGTAACTCGTACCGTACACGCACTGCACCGAACAACCGTTTCACCCGCACGCTTGCTTTATCGTCCAAGCAGAAGCACTGATGAGTGCTGTGGGCGGCTCCTTCGCGCCTCTACACACACATGAGTACATACGTTTTGCTTGCAAAAAGCGTGCTCATTCATCCGCATTCATCCCCGTGCCAGTGCTACCACCTATTCATCCACCGCACGCGTTTTACGCCCAACGTTTGCTCTGCTGCGTGGCGGACATGTATACTTTCACGTGTGTATGTGTGATTGCTTGTTGACGGAGCGAGGGAAAAGGCACGTGCCTTCACTTCCTCGAAATTGCTTCTGATGTCTGGGCATTTCATTTCATCGACAGCATCGCAATCACAACTTCATCGCGCACAATTCCTTTAGCATGGCTTTTTTTAGAAAAAAACGCTTATTTCAACAAAATACGATACGCACACTGAGTCAGAATGACGACACAATTCCACCGAGATGATAACACATACAAAGTACGAAGCACTGTATACATGGCACGCTTTGAAAGAAGTATCCGAGTCCACATTCACTAACATATAACCATATACAGACCCACGGAAACGCAGTTACACACATAAACTAATTGTGACATTATACAAAATCATGTTCAATGTATACAGGGTACACAATGGTTATGTACAATGATAATGTGACTTTACATAGTCTCGCAGCGATGTTATGATATGCGTACATATACAAAGACGATCATGCATACAATAACACACAGAAATCATGGACACCTACATACATGTACAGTCGCGGACAGAATATTATGGAGCATGAAATCTAAGAAAAAGCTGAATATCTCCGCAACCTCACAACGCAATCTGGTATTTGCATTTCGGACCTCGACTAGAATATGCTAACAACGTTGTCGTAGGCAGTTTTACTGGATACTGCTACAGGCTGCTCGGGCATTGAACGTTTTCGGAGATCCCGTGGTCCATTTTATTCTGTCCGCGACTGTACATTCAGTGAATACTTTGGTGACCTGGCTATAAGAATCAGGCTGGTCGAAAATTAAGCTATATGCGTCTATTAGCCACCGACAGGGAATGGCATGACCACTGTCGAAGGCACTTCTCTTCCCCAGAACAACTGCTCTGACAGAAACGACCGTAGCTCAAAGTGGAGCCTCTTCAGAAGTGGAAAGACAGCGCGGCGGCGATGTCCCGCGGCATCTGCCTCGCCCCGGTTACGCCATAGACAAAAGGCCCCCGCAGCAATTAAAAGTCACGCGAAGCGGCCACGTGAGCAGCGACCAGATGTAATGAAGCGGTTAACTCCAAGGCCACGGAAACCAGCATGCACGGTCCTCGAAAGTGCCCTAGCAACGACGCATTGTAACGGCACATGCTTGTTGGATCCTTGAAGGGGGCAACTGGGACATAGCGAAGATGAGACTATGCCCCCCCGCTCTAGTCTGTCAGGCATTGGGAGCACTTGCCACCCTAGACGCCACATGAAGTCGCGTAGGTGGCCAGGCAGAAAGGACACCGTTGTCCCACCCCGCGGCACATTACTGGAACGTGCGCGGCGCGCTCCAATAACACATTGTATCCAAACCACGGTTTTCGATAACGTCTACATCAGGACACACCTGTTGTATGTGGCGATAAAATACCACGGCCATAGAGTAAAGTGCAGGCGCGTTTAACACTATAGTGGCCCGCGATTTACGTTTACGCCTGGTAGCATGTAACAAATTTTTGTGCCAAGGAAATAGCAGGCGAGTTCACGCGCGGGACACTGATCACGCTGTACCAGGTGGAGCAGAAATCGCTGAGCAAGCAGCCGGCAGCGGACAAAGGATGAAAACGCAAACCCACAGCGAGAGCGCAGTTGTCCAAGCGCCGCGCGACAGAACAGTTCTGTACTGTTCGACCAGAAGAAGGAACCAAGAAGGGACTGCAATGACCTAGTAACCAGTAATGATGGCTGTACTACGTGACAAACGTACCACACACAGCCGCAAAACGTAGACTATGCTGGGCACCTTCTTTCTAATAGGGGTAAATCATACTCTTGAACATGCTGAATATTTCGAGTTGAGAGCCACGCAGTCTGATATAGCATGATAGGTGTAATCAAGGTCTAAAATAGGAACAGAATCGCTATTTTGAAGAAGGAAAAGGGGACTTAGGAGTGTCTGCGGGGAACCAATGAAAAAATAGCGACATTTTGAAAGATTTAGCGCAGCACCTGAAATATTTCCGTACTCAGTGAAAATCTGAAGGATAAGGGATAAGCTGTCTTCATTCCTGACATACAATGTGATGTCTTCGACGAAGGCTGTCACCTTCACGACACCGCTACCAGGCAGTCAGACACCACGCACGTAAGGTTCTCTCAGTACCGAGCGCAGAAATGGCTCCAGGCTGAGCACAAAGAGTACCGGAGACAGAGGGCACACTTGAACACCACGAGTGACGGGAAATGGTGCCCTCTCACGACCACCAAGAAACAATGTACTTCGGATATTTGAATAAACATTCCTGATAAGTTCAACAAAATTTGATGAAAAGCCGAACGCGCTCATCACATAGAATACGTAGCTATGTCCAAGACTATCGAATGCCTTTTTTTGATCTATTGAAACCAAGAGACCTCGTGCTGAGCTGGTCAGCGTGTACGTCTTTATGTCACGCGTAACGAACGAGAGAGTGCGTATTTCACTACCAGGGATCGAGTACGCCTGATGGCGTCCTACTAATGAAGGCATCAGGCGTCCCAAGCGTTGAGTGACAATAACTGTGAAGATGTAGTCAACATTGAGAAGCGTGATTGGCCTTCATTCCTCTGGACGAACTGATGGTGAACCGTGCACGTTATGTATAAGCACAATACGACCGTCGCGAAAGCTAGTCGAGAATTCAAAGTTCTCAAAGCAGCAGTTGATAACAGATACTAAAGTGGGACCAATATCTTCCCAGAACGTTAGACAAAACTCAAGGGGTAACCCGTCCGGCCTTGGGGCCGAGCCAGGCTTCAAGGGAGATAATGCTGCCGTCACTTTATCAGCTATTGGTCGTGCCCAAAGACGGTTAGCTGCCTCATGTGGAACCTGAGGCAGCCCACTAAGCACTGTACGAGATCCTGGAGAACCAGGATCTATTTGCAGAGTCATATGCACCATGCTTTCAAAATGCGTCACAAAGAGCGAATAATCACGCGCGGGAGGCGACATAACAGGAAGTGCTTTTAGGGCCGCAGAACTTCGTCTATTCTCCTGTCTAAAAAGTGAGTTGCTCGCATAGCGCAGAACTTCAGGGTGTGCACACGCATTATGTTGGCATCGCCAAGCAGCAGCTGATAAAGACGACGCTGCAATGAGGCATTGGAAACGCCTCCGTAGCTGACGCTTCCATGAAACGCATAAGCAGATTCAGACGATTGGCCCGAAGGGCAATGCGGAGCTTCTGCACCGACGCGAAGCGTCTCTTTTGTGTCGGTTGTGGCTTGGAGTTGCCTTCACGAATGCCTACTCAAGACTAATTGGAATGGCTTATAGTCCTGCTTGTGATGTTTGCGGATCCGAGGAGAACATTGACGACTTATTGTGCCATTGTCCTCAATTTCAAGCACAAAGACAATCTTTGCCTAACACATGCAGGAAATTAGATGATCGTCCTCGGAGTGAACAGACAGTACTAGAGCACCGTTCCCATCGATCATCGGCTCAGAAGGCAGTAAAGGCACTGTTGTGCTTTCTCAGAACGTCTTGTTTGCGCAAGAGGCTTTAACTCAAGCACTGTCCATACATGTATCTACACCTTCGCTCCCCCTTCTCTCTCTTCCCCTTATCCCTTCCCTCAGCGTAGGGTAGCCAACCAGACCATTGACTGGTTAACATCCCTGCCTCCCTACATTCCTCTCTCGCTATCTTGTGACAGTATCCACCACCTCTTGTGACATACGTTGTCTGAGATCACGTCTTTCCACTGAACAATGCAGACGCCACAGCACCTTGAGCGCCTCTCATGACACTAGGTCATATCTAGAAAGAGAGGCGCGCCAGACTCTTGAGAAACAACAGAGCGAGCGCATATCATCTAGAACGCGGATGTCGAGGCGACAAGGTTTTACTGATGAGAAAGAAGGGAAGAAAACTTCAAGTATAACTGGTCTGTGATCGGAAATATAAACAGGAGATAAAGTTATCACATCAGATTGTGAGACAAAGTGAGCTAAATTGCTTGGCACATAGGCACGGTCTAAGCTGCTTGATGATGCGCCACGTCGCCACCTCCAGACAAATGAAGCACAATGAAAAAGTCGATATGTATCCAGCAACGAAAAGTGTTGGACGAGACGACGCAACTCCCGCGCGTTCCAGTCAGGTCCCCCCAGCCCGGGCCTTTTACATCTGCTCGCGTGTCTAAAGCACAATTAAAATCCCCAGAAAGCACCACGTGACGACCGTCCAGAAAATTCACGTCCAGGTCACGAAAAAAAAATAATTGGACTTAATGGCCTGCACGCGTTCATAGATGCACAAAATACGTAAGCTAAATGAAGATAATGCACAATCAAAGGCCAATATCCACCCAGTCTCATCATAAAAAACATGATGATCTCGCAAGAGAGCTCTGTTGAAAATAGTAATGCCGACTCCACTAGAGCGTGATGTCGCAAAAGAGAGAGAGAGAAAAAAAAACAGTCTAGGTTGAAAGTGCGTTTGAAAGCAAAAACATGTCCACTGCTCAAAAGATTTGCTTCTTGCAAACAAAGAATGTTACAATTTTTAGAGCGGGCCACGCTGATACTTTCGGCTTGTTTTATAGGACTTCGGAGCCCCTGTGCGTCTAATAAAATAATGTTCAGGGTGTCAGCCACATTTAGATATAAAAGTGCCATTAAAATGACGTTGACGTGGTCGTGTCGTTCAAGTCGGCGCTCCGGGAACAAATTCAGTGGACATGCACGACACACGTCATAGAGTACACATTTCGACCCTCTCGAAGAAGGCCGAGGTTTCTTTGGTCGCTGTAACTCGGCGCGGCGATCCGGGGCGTCTTCCTAGCCAGAAGCTGACGCGTGGGCACGCATTACGTTTCGGGGGACCACCATTTCTACGTCGAGTCCTGCCAGGCTTGGTGAGTCTAACGCTACTGTCAACTCAGAGGCTGATGCTGATTTCTGATGACGATGTCGGCAGTGTTTGGGCTGCGGCATTGATGTTATCGCCGCCGACAACTTCGGTAGCCGGGGGCGGAGTATGAACGTCCGAGCGTCCGAGTATGAACGCCGCACAGGGCTTACGACCGCAGGGTGACTGATAAGCCGCGCCCTGTACACAACAGCACTGCATGCTGAACGTGGAAAAATGAAACGTTTAATGTTCGCACCACGCGGCTGTGTATATATGAGGTCCATTACGTACACGTCACGTGCTTAGATTCCCGGGTGATGTCCCGGGTTGCCAGCTGAAGACACAGTAGTAACCATCCCCACAATACTGACAAGGATGGCCACATCCGTAGCTTTCGTGGCCGTGGATACCACAATGCCCACAGCACGCTGAGGCGCACTATGATGATAACAGTCGCTGGATCAACACGGACGACACACGCGTTGCCAGCCGCGGTAGTCAAACGTTGCACCAAGCGCGCCACGTCATCCACTCATAAGACCAGCGTTTACAAATATAACCTTGCCGTATATATGGTGATAGTACCTGGATGAGGACTTCGTTCGGAACGAAGGATGGCAAGAAGAGGCAGGTTACGTTGGTGGCCTGCGAGCCGACGGGAACGACAGGACAGCGCTCGTCACCGATGACAAGGCAGCCAGCATCAACGATTAGAGTCATGGAAGTCATGCTGTTTTGACTGTGGCTTGGAAGTTGAGGCCTCCCATGTGCTGAAGGCAGTAGACCTAAGAGAGACCAACTATTGAGGCCTCGCGTCGACGACGGTCTCGGGACCATTCCCCGTATAGGGACAACACCGAAGACTTGGGCCTTCGAGGTAGTCCACAACACTGTAGGCGCCACGGCGCGAGAGGTGCATGGTCGTCCCTGACGTGAAACACTCAGGGAAGTCCGAAGAAACCGTCTTAGGCTAGAGCCCTTGTCCAGGTACTGAAACGAGAACATCTGGGCAAGTTTGTCAGTTGTCACACAAGCGCCCATGAAAGCATTGCCAATGGAGACAAATCAATGCTCGCGATGCCAGCGTACGCTACCTTCAATGCCTCTGTGCTTGTTCATGTTAATTTGCAAGTTTTGCAGCTGTATCAAAATAATGTTGCGGGTAAGTTCAATATACAGATTGAGCTATGAAGTTCCTCAGGCTTGCTTCAAATCTTTTAAGCTAACGTTTTAATGCTATGTAAATGTACGCCTTGTTGCGCACTCCAGGGTAGCGTAACGTACTGCTGCCGAGTTGTAGCGACGCCTGCCTATCGAAGCTCGACTGACGTTACTATTGGGTAGCGTGGCGTTGTCGGCGGGCTGAAGCATCCGGTAGACCATGGCGACCAGGCAAGGACGAGACGATTTCTAGTGCGAAACTTGCACGGTTTATTCAAGCGTTGATGAAAGATGATGAGAAGAGAATGAAGTGATCAAAATTACATTACGGAGCTCCTTAAATAGGCTCTCTGCAATCGTGGGAGGGACCTTGCTTCCGCCGACGTCACGTGACCGGCACAGAAAGCCCGCTGCAAGGAGGAGGCCGTCCCGCCTCCTGGAATTGCAGACGCTTGTCCGTCTCTTTTGCGCGTTGCTGGTTCGTGGAAGTTCTGTAGACTTTGGCCGTTCGAGGAAAGGACACACACACACACACACACACACACACACACACACACACACGCACACGCACACACACTCACACACACACACACGCACATATACACGCACGCACGCACACACACAAAAGAGGCCTGTAAACACTGCGGGGCTTCCGCCAGACCAGCAGACACTCGAAATGGTCATGGCGAATTAGGAAGTCACGCTTCATTTCGACGAGGCAAGGTGTGTGAAGGTCGGGTGAGAGAATTTTCTTTCTGCACGTGGTGCGGGACGCCAACAGTACAGGCGCAGTCACACCTCATTTCGACGAGGCATAGTGAGAGAAGGTCGGGTGAAATCCCTTTCTGCACGTGGTACCAGACGCCAACCATAACAGCCTAAAACTGTCCTGTTCAACTGTTTGCTACTAATGGATTCAGAAAGAAGCTGGTGTTATGGTGAGGTATAGGGACTTGTTCTCGAAGTGAGTACCTTTTTGCCGCCTGCTCTCATTATCAGTGCCTAAGAGCAAAAGCATGAAGTATTTAATAAAATGTTTTAGAAGTAAGGCCCCCAAGACTTTGGGGCCTCAAGCCCCGTTGCGTTGGTTGCTCTTTGGTTCGGAAAAGCATGAGAGCTTTAGAGTTGGGACAATGGCAGCGCTGGGTTGCACGCTCGCGATGCCACAGTAGTGAAAATAGAAGACGCTAGAAAGCAAAAAAAAGAAAAGAAAAAGTATTTTTAGAAACGGTTCGTAAAAAAAGAATTCATTTTTAACAACAAAAGAAAGGGTTTGAAATATAGTTTGTAATAAAAATAATGATTATGTTATTATTTGTACGACTTGATCCTGCTATATGTAAGCCGGGCTGGGCGGGGGGAGGGGGTAGTTGAAGGACGCCGACCCGACCTCAGCTAGCGTGTTCTTCCGCTGCTCTGTGTCTCTTCCCTCTAAATGTGCCGAAAATCACGCGCGACATGGCGAGCTTGCTCTGAAACCAACCGTCGTATGCCGATCTAGGTTGGAGTGAAACGCGACCGCGCACACGAAGGTTCGTGGCCAGTCATGTTTGGAGCCATAACTTGACTGAGCGATGTGGACTCTGGATGGCTGCGGCTCGTGTGCCTCCCTTGGCTATCCCGCGACTGCCCGTCGTCCCCGCGAGTCACCCAAGGTGGCCTGGGAAACCATGCTATGTTTCGAGTTGGGGGTCGTTTGGTTGACCCCAACGCAAACACCCAAGGCTGCCTTGAGTTCTGCGCATACTCAAACCCTCTCATGATTATATTAACGCCATAGCGCCAAGGGCCCCGCGTCGCAGAAAAGGTGGCGTCGGCGTCCGGGGCCGAGAAAATGATGCCGAACTACACATCCCGAACCAGGTAGGCTCTTGGTGCATTGGCGTTCCTGAACTTATTGGATTTCTCAACGTAAAATACGTCAGAAAAGTCAAAAAGTACAGCATGCACAGAACCCACAGATACGATAGCGTCGGATTGCAATTTCAACATACGAGAAAACATAATTCAGTTGCGCGCAAACTCAAACACAAACCCATTTTCCAGCTGCCGTTTGAGGTCTGTCTTAGTAGGAGCGGCGCGGCCCGCTTGGTTCCTTGCAAAAACCATCAAAAAAAGAACAAGAAAGCTCGATTTCGTGCATAGTATGTTTGCCGCCAGCGTTCCGAGGAAAACATTACGGTTATATAAACTGCAGTTGCCGGGAAGCGTGAGAAGCAGTCAGGGATCTTTGAAATGCATCGAGTTCTACTCTGAAAGGCGAATCTTAAGCGTTTTTCCAATTTCTTTATTTAGAAGCCCACTAATGGCGGAGTACTCCGCCTATGCGCGAAAAAGAGGATGTAGATAAATTATTAGGGGTTGACTAATTGCAGGAGGTATTCAGAGACCTGGATTGGGAAGAAATGGGGATAAAAGTTAATGGAGAATACCTTAGTAACTTGCGATTCGCTGATGATATTGCCGTGCTTAGTAACTCAGGGGACCAACTGCAATGCATGCTCACTGACCTGGAGAGGCAAAGCAGAAGAGTGGGTCTAAAAATTAATCTGCAGAAAACAAAAGTAATGTTTAACAGTCTCGGAAGAGAACAGCAGTTTACAATAGGCAGTGAGGCACTGGAAGCCGTAAGGGAATACATCTACTTAGGGCAAGTAGTGACTGCGGATCCGGATCATGAGACAGAAATAATCAGAAGAATAAGAATGGGCTGGGGTGCGTTTGGCAGGCATTCTCAGATCATGAACAGCAGGTTGCCATTATCCCTCAAGAGAAAAGTGTATACAGTAAAAGCTCGTTAATTCGAACCGCAAGGGGAAGCCGCTTCAGTTCGAATTAACGAAAGTTCGAACTAACGAAAGTGAAGGAGGGCAACAGTACACTGCGATTTGGAAGCAGTAGGGCATGTCAGAAATTTGGCTTGTCAGAAAGTGATGGCGTGTGCCGCGGACACACGCCATCTTCAAGTCGAAGCTCTGGGTCCGACTGTGCCACACCACCGATGTCCACCGAAACGAACGTTAGCCGAGGCTTAACACCATCACAATGAATCGCGACGGCCGATACCTCCTAAGCTGAAAACAGAGGTGCACAACCGATGAAGACTGCCGAGACAAAGACGCTGAACATGTGAAGGTGGCGAAGGCCCTGATTCGTTGGTTCTTGATTGTAAGCGCAGCTGCGACGTACTTGATTCGCTGTGTTACGATGGCGCTTGCCGTGCCATCTCCGCACAACATTAGCAGCAATACAAGATTTGCGAAGCCTCCGAGATTCGCAACGGGCATGTAGTCTCGGAGGTTACGTAGAACGGAGAGGCGGCAGCTGCCGCTGCCTTCTGGCTGACCCCGCATCGGTTAGATTTTTTTCCGATTTTGCCTTCTCTCGCCGTTCTCCCAGTTTCGGAGGCAATACAGCCTTGTGTGTAGGCAGTAGGCGCGTTTCTCTGCCCGTGTGCCAGGCGAGCGTAGTTCGAATTATCCGTGAGGCAACCTTCTCGCGTTCGAATTAACGGACTTTTTTATACATACACTTCTGTGGAGCTTGGCCGGACCAAATCGTACAGTTCGAATTATCCATAAATTCGAATTATTGAAGTTCGAATTAACGAGCTTTCACTGTAATAGCTGTGTCTTACCAGTACTCACCTACGGGGCAGAAACCTGGAGGCTTACGAAAAGGGTTCTACTCAAATTGAGGACGACGCAACGAGCTATGGAAAGAAGAATGAATGAATGAATGAATGAATGAATGAATGTTTATTTCATCTTGAATACACTTTCAAGAAAGGTGCAGGGGCAAAAGGCGCACAGCGCCTGACAGGGGCCCCTGTACCCCCAATATAAGCTTTTATTATACATTATTTAGTGGTAGTTCATTGGCAGTGAGCGGACACACACAAAGTTACACATTTTAACACATTATACACGAGTTTACACAAACTGAGAACAGAAATAACAAAAAAATTTTTGGGTTACAGTTTGTTTACTAATATAGATAATAGATAGTAATATATAGTTCACAGTCAATAACGTAAAGGGTATACAGGTAAATTACCATAGTACACTAAAGTAACCATGAACATGTACGTATCCACGTAAAACAGAAAAAACAGAAAAAAGGGGGTATAATATAGTTATGTAGCAATAATCACTCTCTCAAACACTGTGTTAGTAAAAATTCTTTCACATGGTTTTTGAAGGCGTTTCTTGTCATACTGAAATCAATGTTATCTTCTAGCTTATTTAGGATTGTTAGTACTTGGTACCTGGTTGTTTGTTCACCATACTTGGTCCTTGTGTTTAGGGTCCGTTTTCTTTTTAGTCTCATATCGTAAGGAGCTTCATTAATGTTATCATGTATATAGAGTGCATTTTTATATATATACTGCAGTAGTTTAAAATCGTAAACGTCGTTAGCTTTAAGCATTCGGTATTTAAAAAATAATGGTAATGTGCTTAGTTCATGACATGGTCCCTGATAGTTTTCGTAAATGCGCAATATTTTCTTTTGTAGAATAATGAGCCTGATGTAGTTAGCTTTTGTTGTGGTACCCCACACCAATATGCCGTACGATAATCTGGAGTAGAACAGTGAAGTATACAGATTTTGTTTCAGCCAAATAGGTATTAAGTGTGCAATTTTATACAAGCATCCAACAGATCGGGAGAGTTCGGTAGTTAAATTATTAATGTGTACATTCCATGAAAGGTGCTCTTGGAACCAAACACCAAGAAACTTTTGCTCTTTAACCCTGGTTATCTGTTGCCCTTCAAAAGTTAAAACTATTTCTCTACTTAGTGGTTTGTTAAGTGCACGAAATATTATGTACTTTGTTTTTGTTGTGTTAAGCTGCAGCCTATTTTCCCGGAACCAGGCCACACCTGAATGACAGGTGTAACGTTAAGGGATAAGAAAAGAGTAGATTGGGTGAGGGAACAAACGCGAGTTTATGACATCTTAGTTGAAATCAAGAAAAACAAATGGGCATGGGCAGGACATGTAATGAGGAGGGAAGATAACCGATGGTCATTAAGGGTTACGGACTGGATTCCAAGGGAAGGGAAGCGTATCAGGGGACGGCAGAAGGTTAGGTGGGCGGATGAGATTAAGAAATTTGCAGGGACGGCATGGCCACAATTAGTACATGACCGGGGTTGTTGGAGAAATATGGGAGAGGCCTTTGCCCTGCAGTGGGCGTAACCAGGCTGATGATGATGATGAATTGCTATTGTATTCAAAATACGGTAGACAGCCGTCGACCTTGTGTGTTTTGGGTTTGTGTCTGTTGCGGTTTTTTACAGCGCAGCTCTTAAGGTCCAACTACTGACGTGTGTGAACGCGTCAATTCGCGTCGGTTGGAGGAAAAGTAAACGCAACCATTTGACACAAGCACTGACGCGCGCCGACGCTCGCTCCTCGGTTGCGGTGCACTGTTGCTTGACCACTTTGTCTTCAGCCGCCCGAGTTCGGCCTAAAACAGCCTGCTGTAAACGGAGCTTGGGACAATGAGTTAGTGATCTGTATGCTGCTTTAGATACATAGAGCACGTTTGATTAATGAATTTACGCCTGCCGCAACGGTTTCTTTTTACCTTGGAAGTAACAATAGTGCACAAGATATCGACATCAGCGCTTGCGCTCCCTGTCTGCGTCATCTGTCAACGAGATAGCGTTGCTAGCCCCAGCAGGACCATGCCATATCATATCAAAAGCCATCATACGGTTTCAGTTTTTGATAGCTCATTTCACAGCCAACTATGTAAGAATTAAGTTTGCTAAGTATCACTGAAATATCTGTATTAGAAATATAATTATGCTTGTTTGCGTATGAAAGAAAAGCCAAAAGGTTGATTCTGAGAAAATCAGCAAAAAGAATTGAAACACCAGCAGTGCTCAAACACAAAAATAAAGCATCTAGAACAGCTAAATTTTGCCAAATTCGCAGCTTTTCTCCTCCTGACTCTTGTTTTTGTCGAATGTTACCCATGGAGTACCTCATTTATTTTTCTAGGTTGTTTCTAGGCCTTCACATTGAGCGACATTGAGTGTATTGGCAGAAAAGTGTTCACTGTGTAAAGGCCATGTTCTATTGTAACTTGTTTCAGAATGCCAAGTCTGTCTTTCTAGACATTAATGAAATGAAATACCGTCAGATACTTCACACTGGAGAATCGGAAGGTTTTAATAGGTGTCTTTTGTTGTTCATTGCCAAGTCGTACTATTAAAGCACTCATTCAAATGTATGAGAGCAGCTCATTTGCAGTATACAAGAATATGTATATAAAAAGTTGTTTTCACAATTTATACACTTCAGGTCACTACAAAAAAGATAAAAAGATAGCGGTTTGCTTATTGTTTTCAGTCTGCTATATATGATGTTTCGACTGAGGAAGACATTTATTTGTTCAGTGAGGCACACAATAATTGCTGTGCCATATTATTTTATTGCACAGAACTGGAAACGATAGCCAGCCGTTACTGAACCTCAGAAGAAATTAATAGCACAATGCATATGATCAGGCACACAGCGCTTCATTGCACGTTCTCAATTGATGCTTTAAAAAATAGTCACACTAGAAGAATATTGCACAAAAGCTACTGCACTGAAATAATATACTAGTACTTACTTAATACAATAGTCAATAATCAATAACAATAATCAATTATTCAATCAATTAATTAATCAAATGTTTATTATAGTGCCCAGGAGCAGCTAGAGAGCCTTCGTACTGATGCACTTAAAGAAGTAATGAGCGAGACAAAATGTACAGAGAAGACAAATGTGGTAGACAAAACTAGGAGAGATAGAGAAACATATAGGGAAAGAGAAAACGAGGAACCGTAAAAGGGAGTTAATCATACATGAATATATACATATATGGTGTCCCAACTATCACGCTTCAAACTTTAAAAATGTGCAAATGCTACGTAGCTGGACAAAACCAAGGTAATATTGTTTGCCGTCGCTTGGCGATACTCAGCTTATATTTTTGCATTCCGCCTAATTTCATAATTATCCTTAATTAATTAACTCCTTAAATATTTTAATTAGATAAGAAGTGTCAATGACAAAACTGTAGAGCAACATAAAAACTCCTGATACAACCTTCTGTTGCTCAATAAGTGCTACATAAAAGTGTTTTTGTTCGTGCGAATGAAGCGCGCAAATACACGCAAAATTATCGCGCGACTGGCCGATCGAGGCACTTTGCGTGTATTGGCAGGGCTAAAACATCGCGCAAGGCTAAAAAGAATAAAAAAGAAGGCTCATATGCTAGAGCGTCTGATAAATAGCCATCTAGAGCAGGAATTTACAGGGTGCAGAAGACACGCTCTGTCTCTCTCTTTCACACACACACACACACACACACACACACACACACACACACACACACACACACACACACACACACACACACACACACACACACACACACACGCACACACACAGACAGACAGACAGACAGACACACACACACACACACACACACGCACACACACACACACGCACGCACGCACGCTTGTATGCCAGATACAATCATGGAGTTGCGGTGTCGGGCCGTGCAGGCGTGATGAGGCTCAGGCTGTCCTGACCGCTTGTTCAGAAGGACTGAAGAATAAAGGTAAGTGCTCTTCAGACAGCCGTCAAGCACACTGCACAATAAACGGACTAGTGCAATGTTGTACTGGTATTGCATGGTGTGCCACTCGAGGGCGTTGAGGCGATCCTCGTAGGCAGCCACGATCTTGCGACAACCGAAAAGACTGGGGTAGAGGGCTTTGTTGAGGCCCCCACTGAACAACTTCGAGTTTGTCAGCGAGGTGTTTGGCAGAATGAAAGAAGCGTAGAGTGCTCTGAAAACCTGAGGCCCACAGGGAAGGAAGACACGGGACACAAACCCTAGAATGCGACAAGCCTTACATACAGTGCTGGTGACATGTGCGGAAAAATTGAAAGAAGAGTTGAATGTTACACCCAGAATTGAAAGGGCCCGAACCGTCTTAAAGGGGTGCCTCCGTGGAAGTAGTTTGGGCAAGCAGGAGCTGTGGCTGGTACGCATGGCAGCACGTTTCTTTCGGTGCTAATACAATGTTTGTTCTTGTGTGCTCAGTCGTTTACCCTTATAGAACGTGTTTATTTCAAGCCCATATGCTGCATATCGGCCTAATGTTGCAGTCGAACTGTTAACTTCTTAATTAAACACATTCTGCGAAGGTGCAATAGCAAATTGGTTTTGAGTTAATCTTTTTCCTGACTACAGTTTATAATATCACAGCGAGAAAGATTTTAGTGGAAGCTGAAGAGATTTGGGCAGGTTAAGCATATCGACTGCACAAAGCCCTGATGACACCTTTTCCCCTTCCCCGCGATGCACTCACACCATCCGCTCTTCCCATAAACACAAAAGAAAGATAAAAATGCCAGTTACAGTATCATTGACTCAGTACGTGCTGCTTCTCAAACAGGCATCGAAGCAATCCTGGTATACGCGGCTGCATACATAGGCCTCGTATGATGCAGGTCCTCATTGATTTGTAGAGTTTATTGGCACAAGGGCCACATGTGGCCAAAGAGCGCCAAGTCGATGATCTGTGCTTGTCAATGATATGTGGGTGTTGATTGTGGGGAGTATATGATACATGGCTGCATAGTGGCCTAAAAATATTCGCTAAAAGGTGGAAAATATACATGTGATGCAATGTGGCTGTAAAAGGGCCTAAAATTCATTCGCTCTGGAGTGCGTAAAATACAAGTCTAAAAACATGACAGTGATTGATGGTGTCTGCGATGAAAATAGATGTTTCATGAGATATGGATGATCAGTAAAACAACAAATGGCTGTAGCACTAGTGCCTCAGCAAGGCCTTGAAAGCAAGGGCTGGGAGGCACGTGCTCTAGAAAATGGTTTCATTGCAGCTACGACCTCCAGGTGGAGGCCGTGCTACAAGTAGCCTGGCCAAATTACATTTAGGGTGTCAGTTTCAGTTAAAAAGTTTAATACTGTTCCAAAAGTAAAAAGGGGTTCGTTGCTCAGAAAGAATGCTGGGTGTAGTGGTATGTGTTGGAGATAAGCGGAGGGGCAGTACTTTTTCCTTTCTGCCTCTATTTCAGTGCATTGGATAAGAACATGAATAACTGTAAGCCTGTTGCCACATTTGGGACATGTAGGAGGTTCGCTTCCCGTCAAAAGGTAAGAGTGAGTGGCGTACGTATGTCCTATTCTTAATCTACACAGAAGTACTTCCTTATGCCTTGCTGTTCTTTCAGTTATCCAGTTCCCTAATTTTGGTTTGATAACGTGTAGCTTATTCTGTACTGCATTATCCCATTGATGTTGCCAGTACTTCCTAAGTTTATGGCGTAAGAAGGGCTTAAGTTCTGTTGCTGCTATGGGTCTATTAACATCCGTTTCATTAAAGGCAACTGACGCTGCACTTTCGTCAGCAGCTACATTGCCTTTTATGCCCCTATGGCCAGGTACACAACATAGGACGATGTTTTGGTTGTATATTAAAGCTAAGCATAGTTCTATGTATAGTTTATTAAAACAGGATTCCTATGTTTTCGAAAACACATTAAGGCCCTTATTACGCTTAATGAGTCGCTGAAAATGATGGCCTTATTGAGATTTGTTTGTCTTATATGTTTTACAGCAGAGAGTATCGCGTACGCCTCAGCCGTGAAAATACTTGTGTTGGGATTTAGAGAATCCGAGGTGGAAAAAGATGGCCCAAGAGCTGCATACGCGACACCAGCAGATGATCTGGGAGCATCTGTATAATATTCGGCACAGCAGTACTTCGCTTGGAGTTCGAGGAAGTGTGACTGTATGTGTGCCTCAGGCGCATGTTTCGTTATTTCGACAAACGAGGTATCGCAGTCTATGGTCTGCCAGTCCCAAGGCGGTGGAAGGCGAGTGGGAGGCATTAAGATATTTTCTGGGAGATGGATGTTTGTTTCTTCTGCTATTGCTTCCAAACGTAGGCTCAAAGGAGTTCTAATACGTGGGCGGTTACTGTAAAGTCTGGCAGCGGACAGGTCGCTAACAATGGAATGACCTGGGTGCTTGGTGTCTGATTTTACCTTAGTGTAGTATGAAAAACTTAAGAATGTTCTGCGTAGATGTAAGGACCATTCGTTGGCCTCGACGTACAAACTTTCAACAGGGCTAGTTCTAAAGGCGCCTGTTGCCAGTCGTATACCGAGGTTGTGGACTGGGTCGAGAATCTTTAGCGCACTCTCAGTTGCGGAGTGGTACACCACGGCTCCGTAATCGAGGCGTGATTGTACGAGTCTCTTATACAGGCTCAGCAGACATTTCCTGTCACTGCCGCAGGTTGTTCGAGCGAGCAGCTTGAGGAGGTTCATGGTCTTGAGACATTTTTCTTTAAGATATTTTAAGTGGGGGACGAAGTTAAGCTTTGTGTCCAGGATAACACCTAAGAATTTGTGTTCAGGGCTAACAGTTAGTCTTTCTCCGTTAAGGTTAATATCGGGTTGTGGTAGTACACTTCTCTTGTTAGAAAACAGGACACATGTGCTCTTTTGGGGGTTCAATTTGAAACCATTCTCGTCCGCCCACCTTAAGAATCTATTCAAGCCAAGTTGTAGCTGCCTCTCGCAAATGCTAAGATTGCATGACCTGAACCCTATCTGTACATCGTCCACATAGACGGAATAGAAGAGTGTGCGAGGTAATACGGTGTGGAGGGAATTCATTTTAACGATAAATAACGTACAGCTCAGTACTCCACCGTGCGGTACGCCTGTCTCCTGTATGAATGGTCGAGATTGCACGTTGCCAACTCTAACACGAAATGTCCTGTTAGAGAGATAGCTTTCAATTATTCTCAGCAGGTTGCCGCGAATGCCCATTGCAGAAACATCCCGAAGGATCCCGAAGCGCCACGTGGTATCATACGCCTTCTCCATGTCAAGAAACACGGACAACACAAGCTGTTTGTGGACAAACGCTTCCCTGATATACATTTCCATGCGTACAAGCTGATCTGTCGTTGATCTGCCTTCTCTAAAGCCACATTGATATTGATCTAATTTCTTGTTAATTTCTAGATAATGTACCAGGCGACTGTTTACCATCTTTTCAAAAACTTTGCAAAAGCAGCTCGTCAATGCTATAGGCCTATAACTATTTGCCAAAGAAGGGACCTTACCCTGTTTCAAAATAGGAATTATGATGGCCTCTTTCCAAGCAGAGGGAATGCGGCCGGACGACCATATAGAATTGTAGAGACAAAGAAGGGTTTTTTGTGTTTCAGGCGGCAGGTGTTTAAGCATTTCATATAGGATGCGGTCAGATCCGGGGGCAGATTGGTTGCAGCTGTTTAGTGCTGCCTGAAGCTCTGCCATGCAAAAGGGTCTATTGTATGCCTCGTATTTTGTGCTTTTCCTTTCTAATGGTTGTCTTTCTATTTGCCTTTTGTACCTTTGGAATGTTTCAGAGTAGTGCGATGAGCTGGATGTCTGTTCGAAATGTGCGCCAAGAAAGTTCGCCTGATCTTCCATGCTGTCGCCTTGAGTATTCACTAAAGGCAGAGAGTAAGACTGTCGACCCTTCATTCTATTAACTCTATTCCAAACCTTTGTTTCATCAGTGTAGGAGTTAATGCCTGATATATACTTTCTCCAACTCTCTCTTCTAGCTGGTCGCCGCGTTCTTCGACCCTGGGATTTGACCTGCTTGAAATTGACTAGATTTTCTGCTGTCGGAGAATCCCGAAGTAAACCCCATGCCTTGTTTTGCTTCTTTCGCGCTTTTCGACACTCATCGTTCCACCATGGAAGACGGTGTTTTGTGGACAATCCACTTGTTACAGGGATACATGTGGAGGAGGTGTCAAGGAGGAAAGCCGTAAGATATTCAACCGCAGCGTCTATGCTTAAAGCACACATGTCGTCCCAGGATAAACAAGCAAGCTTTTTGAACGTTTCCCAGTCAGCCGAGTCAGTTCTCCAGCGAGGTAATTGTGGAAGGCATTCATTAGCCATAGGTGTGCTTAGAACTACAGGGAAATGATCACTCCCGTATGGGTTTTTAATAACTTTCCATTGAAAGTAAGGTAGAAGAGTAGGAGATGCTATGCTAAGATCTATTGAGGAGTATGTTTTGTTTGCCATGTTATAATACGTGGGCTCCTTCCCATTCAAAAGACATGCGCCTGAAGAAAAAAGGAACTGTTCAATCAAGCGACCTCTCGCGTCGCAGCGCGAGTCGCCCCATAGGTTGCTGTGTGCATTTAGATCTCCAAGCACAAGATATGGTTCGAGTAACTGATCTATTAATGTTTGGAATTCTTGTTTGTGAAGCTGAAAATGTGGCGGTATGTATAATGAGCAAATGGTTATGAGTTTATTTAAAAGTACAGCACGAACGGCCACTGCCTCAAGGGGTGTTTGTAGCCGTAAGTGTTGACAGGCTATAGATTTGTCAGCTATGATAGCTACACCACCGGATGATGCGAGGGCATCATCGCGATCCTTCCGAAAAATAACATACTGACGTAGGAAGTGTTTATGATTAGATTTCAAATGAGTCTCTTGGACACACAGCACTTTTGGATTTAGTTCTTTAAGGATTTCTTGGACATCATCGAGGTTGCAAAGCAGGCCTCTGATATTCCACTGAATAATTAGTGTATCCATATTAAAATAAGTGTTGTGCCATGTGTCAAAGAGAATGAACTTGGTTTAGCTTAGAGTGCCCTTTTGGGGCCCTGTAATTGGAGTTTTGTCTTTTCTGGAGCGGTCGACAAAATCGCGCCGCTCCTTAGGCGTCAACTGCGCCTTCTGACTGGGTGTTGTGTCCATGGCTTCTTGAGAGGCGCTGGACACACGCTCTTGCGAGCGGTGTGTTTTCCGCGAAGGCCTTGTCTCTGAAGACAAGGCCTTGGAGCCCACCGTCCTGGTAGTTGGTGGGCTAGTCTTGACCTCAGAGCTGGGCTGACTGGTGCCAGCACTAGCAGAGGCCTCAACTGTGGACAAATTTGGGAGAGGTAGGGCAGCCTTTGCTTCTCCCACCATGGGGGCGGGTGGTGTTGCCGCACGCTTGCTACGCGTGGTGCTGGCGTCCGCCAAGTGCCTTTGTGGTACTGCCCCCCGACGTACCACTTCGGCGAAAGATGCGGTTTGTGCAAATGTTTGTGAGATGCGTTGCCTTGCTTCTCTGAAAGTTATGTTTTCTTTTACCTTTATTGTAATTATTTCTTTTTCTTTCTTCCAGACTGCGCATGATCGTGAATATGCTGGGTGACCACCATTACAATTACTACAACGGGGCTCAGCCTTACAGTCATCACCAGAGTGGTCATTGATGCCACATTTGCACATGTTAGCCGCCCTCGGCAGCTCTGAGAAGCATGACCAAACCTCTGGCATTTAAAACATCGTCGAGGGTTTGGGATGTATGGTCGTACTCTGAGTTTGGTATATGCAGTTTCTAATGTCTCTGGTGATGATGATGTGTGGTGTTTTTTGGCGCAATGGCCAGGTTTGGCCAAAGAGCGCCATGACAAGTGGTAGTGTTAACGATGTATTATGGAGGATGTGACTTTGCTGTAAAGTGGCCTAAAAATAGTCGCTGTAAAGTGCGTAAAATCTACTTGCTATAAAATTATGGCGATGAAAAATGACGAAAACTATGAACATTAAAATCCATCGTAGAAGAATGATGTAAAATCAAGTGCATAAACGCTATCGGTTTAAAGTGTTCATTCCTTTCTGTCGCACAAATGTTTTCTCTGACTCATTTCTGCCGAAAACCAGTGCCGAGTGGAACCGCCTTCCCCCCTCCATCGCCTGCATCGAGGAGGCATCATCTTTCAAGACTGCAATAACTGATTATCTTTTGAATTTATCACCTTAATACTAATAATTGTTTGAGCATGTATTTTTTATTATTATTGTACCCACCCCCCTCTGTAACGCCCTTTTGGGCCCTGAGGGTACTGTAAATAAATAAATAAATAAATAAATACGTAATAAAGTTATAGCAATGCCGAGTGAGTACTACTACTCTCTGGTAGTGTGCTAGAGCCAAAGTTAATAATCAGGTGCTTAGTTGGCAGTTCCTTGTTGTCACGTCTAATTTTTATTCTTTGTACACTTATTACGTTTTCATCCTTCCATCCTTCCAGGAGTTCTTCATCGCTCAAGTCCATCAAGTCTATGTCAGAGATTACGCCTTTGGCTGTATTCATGGTTCGGTGTGCTGTCACACTGACAGGGATGTCTCCAAGTTGTACAAGGTTTGTTAGCTTGTCGTGTTGTGCTTTGTCTTTTAGTTCTAGTAATAGGTCCCCACTGGCCAGCTTGGTGATCTTATAGCCGCCTCCAATGGTCTCTGCGAGATGCTTCGCGACAACGAATGGTGAAATAGTTCTTGCTTTCTTGTCGGGTTTGTCACTCTGGACAACGTGAAATTTAGGGAAAGTCTGAGTGCCTTTTAGAAAAAGCTGAAACGTAGCATCGGTGCGCCCCCTTTTAGAGGGACGATCGGTACAGAAGGGGTTGGAAGTTCCCATTAAATGTGTTGTGTATTCAGCGACGATGCCAGTCACCCACCAACGAGCCCAACAAGGGGACACGGCAGGGTATGCGGTGAAGCAAACCCTACCATGCCAACTGTACATCGTCGCTATAACCACATATATTATATCCAAGGTAGGTCATAGCACACCAGGTTAACCCTCGCCGCCAGGAATATTGGAAGTTATCAGAAGAAAAAGAAGACAGGAAAGACTAAAAGTGAGATGGAAAGACGAAGGTGTGCGAAGAGAGAGACAGAAAAAGGCGACTGCCGATTTCCCCCGGGTGGGTCAGTCCGGGGGTGCCGTCTATGTTAAGCAGAGGCCAAAGGGGTGTGTTGCCTCCGCCGGGGGGCCTTAAAGGTCCAAACACCCAGCATCGGCTCAACCCCCAGGATCCCCTTTTCCCCAGACACGGCTAAGCCGCGCACGGCTACACGCGGGAGGGTCCAACCCCCATGTGCTCGGGTACGTGGTGTCGCAACACACCAAACGCCTGCTGACGCAGAAGCCCCTGCGGGGATGCAGGTCCTCATATGCATTGCACACGGTGCACATATTGCAAACAGATTATTCTTTTTGCAGTGCTCGACTTCACAGACACACAGAATCAAATATGACAGCGCTGTGTGATCTTTCCTTTAGTGCGTCAGCGTTCTTGAGTGCTGCAAGAGCGATTTATCCCAACTAGCCCATAGGACGCTTACACTTGAAAGAAGTTGGTGAAGGAACACTGTGAACTCGTACTGAACTGGATTTCACGGGGAACTTGTATTGAACTGGATTTCACATGCTTTATAGAAGAGCTCATTGTCAGCTGGAACGGGCGGCATGGCTGCCGAGGTACTTTCCATTGTTCGGCTACTAGTGTCTTTCGCTTTCGAAAGTTATTTTTGCCACTAGAAGCAACACAGAGCTCGCCCGTTAAACTTGAGTCACCTGAGACCATGTAATTCACGCACGAAACACGCCTCTGTTGAAAACCCGAAGTTCCAGATGGTTCATTCACCACACCACACACAACAAGAAGTCAGGAGTGCTGTATGTCAAATAGCTGCAATGCAAACTCAACTAAAAAATTCATTTCCTTCAGCAGAGTTTCGCAGCTGGCCTCGCTCACTCGCCGGTCACGAAATCGACGGCTGCGCTATAGTCCTACGCTGAACGTAAACGTCGGCGATCGGCGACTGCTGATGATCCAGACTACGGAGATCGGAAGCATGTTTCCATTCGTTTCGAGCACAATACATACATACACACATGTGTATATATATATATATATATATATATATATATAGCACAGGCATTGCGCCAATTGGGATTCGGTGGGATGATTTAGCAGACGGTCGCATTGAGGCCGGCGGAACCCAGTAGGCAGGTTGGATTTGTTGTCGGTGTCGTTTGAACTCGGCGCGGATTCACGTCGCACTGCCACAATCGATGGTCGTCGGTCGTGTCGTCGTCAGCCTATAGTATCACAACACTGTCCTTCACGAACACTGTCGCGCGTCGTGCTTGCAACTTACAGGAATGTTCGTTGATGTCGACGTCTTCACATCGGCGGCTCTAATCTATTCTAACATCGGTTCCGGTCTAATCTCCGGGCGTCGAGACGCGTCAGCCTGTTCGCAACCAGTACCTTTGTCGCACTTGACGCGTTTGACGCTTTGACGCATTGGCGCGTGCCGAAGTGTGCCGTTGGGCCTTTAGGCACCCGTCCCTGCGTTGAACATCGGCATCCCTTGGCGTCCCTTGGCATGCCTCGGCATCCCTCGTAACCGAGCGAACGCACACAGCGAAGGATGAAGGTGCGAAAGCGGAGCTCAGAGGGTGATGAAAGAGAGTGCGAAGAGGAAAGCGGAGGCAGAGTCTACAGTGAAAACATGAAGCGGGAAGCTGAGGAGGAGGGTATGGCGAAAACGTGAGAACAAAAGCGTAGTGCCGCGCAAGACGGGCTATGCGGCTACGACCACTACGAGATGGCGCCAGAGTAGCGCGCCGTCATCTGTCCACCAATGACACGCGACGAGCGTGTCCACTGATACCATATATGAAAACAAAGCGCTGCATGAGCAGAAGTCTGTCGGCGGCGACTTCTGTGAATCGAGAACACGCGCCTTCCATGCGCTGCCTCTCGCGATCTCTCGGTTAGCGAGGCAGTCGCGCCACACTTCGCTCAGTTTGCAATGTGCCACACGAGACATTGTCCGCGCCATTCAATATGTCGCGAAATGGCAACACGTATAGAGCTGCGTTCAAATTTCGCATTTGGGAGTATCGTAATCGTCGGCTAATCTTATTTAGCGATATCACCATAGACAATTTGGTACACAAGAGAAATCACTTTCACTTAGCTAGGCATAAGGGTTCGCTTGCTGAAACTACATGTAACGAAAACTTGTAAACTTTATATCGCTTATGTCTTTACAATCGTACGACCTGTAATCCGTTTGAGACATCAGGTGCAACGCTGTGGGGACTAGAGAGACATTCTGCAATGGCTGCGTCCACCCTATGCGAAACTGTTCTTTTACAGGCTCAGTATGGAATGAAGAAAGTGTTAATTCTTATAAACAAACAAGCTGTGGTATACGACTGTCTAATGCGGTGTTTTAGATCAATGTGTTTGTAATTGCGTTTCTTTTCGGGTTTTTTTATTGGCAGCCCGTGGCGGCAGCCTCACGTGCACGCTCGCGCGAGCGAACGCCGTTACCGTGCAGCGGAGCTTAGATAGGACGCGCGGAGCGATACACATTTGTCACCAAACTTCTTGCGTAGCTTCCACAGCGTTGTACCTGATGTCCGACACGGAGTATACACACCTTACATTGGTATCGTTTTGTAATGAAATATGTCGCAATCTCGCCCGAAAGGTGAAGCATCGATTGCGATGGCAAATTGTTAAACGAAGAAGTAAGGGTAGTAGTTTTATCGGCCGCATAAACTTGGAATTCGCTTGCTAACTAAATTAACAAGCATGATGTCAGCGGCCACAAGAAAACATGAACACATTATACTCGATGACCGCGGACATTCGCTGTGAAAACGTTTTCGTGAGGAAGTGCGGCAGCAGCAGCGAGCGACGTGACCTTCGTGCTGTTTATCGTTCCAACGCAGACTCCGAGGCGAGAACACAGCACGCATAAAGGTAAGAGCCGTCTGCAGATAAATATCAAGATAGGGCGCGTGCGACCGCACGCGGCCACGCAAACAGGGTTGGTAATATCGATGAACAATTATTCGAATAATTAATTAAAATTATCCCGCGAAACGGTTAATCTTCATCGATGGCCACCTTTCATTTCATCGAATTAATCGATTAGACGTATTCGACTATTCGTTTTCGAAAGTTTGGCAGGAGTGGCGTGGAAATTTCGAAATCTTACTAGAACGGCGGTGCACGAGGAGTGACTGTGCGACTGTGGTAGAGCGACTGTTGGCTGTTTTTCCGAGTGCTGACTGATGCCGCACCGAGCGCTTCCCCTCTCTACCCCCGCACACCAACATGCCACCCGAAGCCGGATGCTTCAAATGCCATCACAATTCAAGACATAATATACCTAGCAACCCCTTCGTTGGTTGTAGTGTCACTCCCAGTTTACTAAGGACGTGGCAAACTATGAGTTCATTTACACGCAAACCTTTTTGGCTTTAGTGGGGAAGAAAAAAAAATAAAACAATGTCTGTTAGCTTCAATTCAAACATTCTTTTTTTCTCTGATGCTCGCGGCAGCTAACGGACGGCATTAATACTAACGTGACGTATTTCCTGTTGCCACTTTTCGCCGAGTGTGCCCTATTGTTGAATATATATATATATTTTGGAGGTGTGTAGCCCGGCAGTGCGTTCGTCGATTCGAGTGGGAGTTGTTGCGTTTGAGAGCGCTCGTTCTGCCACAGTAGGTATAATTCATAAAACATCATACCCGCGCTCACGAGGTGTAATAAGGCTTGCAAGAGCAAAACTTGTTACAGAAATTTGACGGATGCTCGACTATGGCGCGCTCGCGTCGGATACGTAGGGCCCAGAACAGGCGTGAAGAGACTCGGGCAGCAAGAAAGAGGGGTGCCTATTCGCGCACACCACCTTCGACTACGGCGCGCCCGCTACGAATAAGGAGCGAGCACGGGTGCATGACTAGACTGTAGGAACCCCCCGCTAGCTGGATGATAAGTAAACATGTAAACTTTTGAAAAGTAGCTAGTCGGACTTGTTGGTACTAACACATACTTTAGCAAGCAGTGCAAACAGAGGGACACCGAAAAGGGGCGCACGACACAGGCGCGGACTTGACTTGAAATCAGCGCTTCTGTCGTGTGCCCCTTTTCTGTGTCCCGCTGTTTGCGCTTTTTGCTAAAGTATGTGTAAGCTTTGTAAGGCGTGAATAAGTGTCACGTGTGCATTCGGTTACGTAATTTTTGTATCAATGCCCATACACCCTCAACAGTACTCACAAAACGTTTTACGTACCCTACTGTGGCTGCGTCCCGGATGCAGCCTACCCAACTTTTTTTCTATTTTGCGTGTTCTATACATTATGGTTTATTTCTGCGTTCATGTGGCCTTCTTAAAAAATTGAGTGAAACATCCTACCCTTGATGGGCTTATCACGGCTAGGGAAAACGTCGCGTTTGATAATACGAAACATGCAATTTTTTTCCCACTTGTATATGTGTTTTATTGTAAATGGATGGGTGTTTGAGGAATGTGGAATGCGTGAGATCTCCTGCAGGAAGCAATATGCATGTAATTCCGTCCAGCACCACGCAACGGTAACGCGACAGCGTTAAGGGCCACATGTCACAGAAAATCAGGCGTCGGCGTCCGGCGTCCAGCGACGACCATCTCGTGAGCGAAAAATGATTCCGAACCACTCACACCCAACCACGCAGGCCTTCCACGCAGGCCTTTGAATTCTAACCGAAATTCTCAAAGTAAAATGCACCAGAAAAGATCGTAATGTACTAATTACACACAACTAATTATTGATGATGAAATGTAGCCCCGCGTGGCAGCACACCCCTGCTCCACAATATTGATCTCATTCTCAAATTGAGAATTGATTGAGGAGTGACTGATGAATTGAGATTTGCTTTTGTTGGTATTACTTTGGAGCTGACGTGTTTTGACTCGTTGCGCAATCTATGGGGCTGCCTTGATTTGGGAATCTTTTCGGCGGCTGGATCCCAACTTTGACGTCCCTCTCAAGGGTACCGTATGAGTTTCCTGATATAGGCAGCAAAAGAAGTGTATCAACGGTTCATGGTTGGGGCGATGCTGAACGTGCGAGAATGGCAAAAAAGAAGAAAGAAAAGGAAAGCAGCAGGAAGCAACGCCACATTTACGCAACAAGGTACCTGCGTGTGCACAAAAAAGATAGTAATATCAGAAAAACAAAAAACAATTAGTCGCGTGTTTGGGCGCAGGGATGCCGCGATTCTGGAACTTCGTGTTTCGCTTCATGCAAAATGCAATAACGGAGAGAATGAAATACCTTGGCCACACTATGCACCAGCGTAAAGAAACGCGAACATGATGGTTCCTAGCAATGAAGTATTGCTCGCGGCTCTGCTTCTTTTTTTTTCATGGATGTTAAATCAAAAGTGGAGAAAAGTAAAAAAGGAAGCGATGAGTGAGGATCACAACGCAAGAGAGAGAGAGAGAGAGAGAGAGAGAGAGAAAGTGAGAGAGAAGGATGCATAGAAAGGCAGGGAGGTTAACCAGAGGTAGTTCCGGTTGGGTGCCCTGCACGGGGAGAAGGGTTAAAGAAGATAAAAACAGAAAGACAGTGGAAGGGGAAGATAGAGAGAAAGAGAGACAAACACGAACAAGCCGCGTACACTAAAGCGCCAGAATATGCCGGTAAGAACAAGAGGCGAACGGCTGTATAAGCGCCAACAACGGCAGACGTGCATTCTATATTGGCAATCCACGCTGATGAAGAAAGCCAATAACGCCTGAACGTGCGGTTCCGCATCTTTTGGGCGCCAGAACAACACAATCTGAATAACTTTTTTTGGAGTCGCAGACTGCACTGACGATGGAAATACTTGATCATTTTTATTTCTGGCTTCCGGTACTTTTGTCCGTGCGACTACTGTGCATGCATGCAGTGCGTTAAAGATATATATATATATATATATATATATATATATATATATATATATATATATATATATATATATATATATATATATATATATATATTCATTTTGTTGATATTTGCGCACCACCGTCTGTCGCTGCGCAGATGCGCTCTGCTGTTATCAAGAAATGCCGGTTTGCGCAACAGTCGGTTTCGGGCAATGTGCTTGCTCAACCTTGCTCCGATTGCTTCAGAACTAAAAAAAAAATCATATACAATCTCCGTGAAACTTTGCATGTTCTCTTTTTTCTTTTTGTCGTACACTCGAGCGCAAATGTGTCTACGGACCACGGTACTGGAGAAAAAGGTGACTTTCGCAGCCTTGCAACACGGCCTGATATTCCTATTTTCAGTCTGTACTAGTATATCCAAACAACATATGCGGCGTTTTACTGTATGCGGTCAGAAACGTACGCTGTTTCAAAATTCAAGCTTTACTCAGATCTCGCGGTTCCTAAGCGTTTGCGATGGAGTGTACGGGTTAAGCACGCCTTTAGCGATTTCGAAATTATATGAGAAATATTCGCTGCGAGGGCTACGACTTCTCAAAGCAAAAAAAAAAAGAAGAAATGAACTACTAGGATGCATTTCGCGTTACATTACCAATAGTAGTGCTTCGAAGCCTTGCCGTTGCTTTCTTTCTTTTTTCTCCCGTACGTGCGTTATTAGAAAGCCAGGATAAACGCTCTGGCGCGCGCATCATTACGAGAAGGGAAAAATTAAAGTAATTGACCGAGCCAAAAATTATTATTTCACGTTTCTTCACCAATACGATTTCCTTTTTCACAATGAAGCGGACACAGCACCTTGTGTCAACTGCAGTGGCACTGTGTTACACGCAAATACACGCAAACAAATGCCCCGTACTTGTTTCAAAACGTCACTTGTTAACTTTTAACTTGGTCAGTGACCTAACATTTCCTTCTTTTGTTATATGCTACCTGATTAGACGAGCTTTCGTCAAACTCGTGACCGTGGGCATCGTCATTTAGGGTGCGATCTTGTACGCGTTCAAGATGGAACGGAGGCGGTTCGTTCCACCGAGCCAAATACGATTCGTCAATTTGAACTGTGCTGAACAACACGACATCAATTGTGACGTGATATCTGTAGTCAATCATTTCGTGTCGTCTGCTATCGGACGAACGGAACGGCACATACCGCCTATTTCGTGACGTAAAGAACGAACCGCCTCCATTCTATTTTGGAACGCGTACAAGATCGCACCCTTAATGTCCTTTATTCTCCTGCTTTTTTTTTTTTGCTTTGAAGGGGGGGGGGGAGGGGGACTGATGTCAAAGTAAAGTTGGCTGGCTGAGTACAACGCAATCGACAAAGTCAGCTCACCGAACGCGGACCGCGTTTCGACAACACAGCTTAACAGCGCTGACCTAAAACTCAAGGGAAGCTAACGGTATTGCGGCACACACACAGTCTATTCCCCTCCCCCCCCCCCCTCCATACACGCGCAAGAAATAAAAAAAAAAGAAGCTCCCGTTTTTTAGATGTCGCACGACAGTAACCAAACGCACCCATATACGCCGTTTTCGAAAACGTGAACTGAGTCGCGCATTGATCTTCTCTTCGGAGCAGGTACAGAACAAGCGCCACTGGCACGCTATCATTACTGCGGTTAGCGGGCCTGGGCCGTCTGGCAAGTGAACGAAGTTTCATTTTTTTCTATTTTATCTCGTTCTCTTGCTTTTTTTTGCTTCGATTTCTACTTCAAGTGCAGATGGCTGGCATGAGGGCCCGATATCCTTGACGATCTTGGGGCAGCGACCTCGTGCGTCTGCGATGCGCAAACCCACAAAGGCGCTGCTGCACGACTTGAAGGGGCCCCAGCCTGTACGACCGCTTGCGATGAACTGAATGATGGACGCTTCATTTCGTGTGCGCTTGTGCAAAGTGTGAACTTCCCACCTCCTTTTTTTTATATTTCAGTTCCCTTTGTCCCTTTCAGTAGTACATGCAGGGTAGGCAACCTGGCTCAGCGTGGTTGGCCTCCCTGCCTTTCCCTCAATACTTCTCTCTTTCTCTCTATATATATATTATGCAAGCATGCATATTCAAGCTGTACAACCACACATGTTCGGTGGATCTGATGGCCCGTAGCGAAGACCGCCTTCGAGGCTGTAAGGAGCCAACGAAGACACTTCCAAGAAGTTCGCGTTGCAAAACGCATGCACGTGTTCTGAGATGAATGAACGAATCACGGCGAGAGACACGTGGCCGGTCTCTGCGTTGCATTTTGTAATCATGGGAATGAAACAGTCGTGCAGCCGAGATGCGGTGTTGCGGCGAACTTGGCAAAAAATGCACCGATAGTTACTGGCATAGGGCACATTTCTTAAGAGCTAATAATGACCGTCTGCCTCGGGACGAAGCTATGATGCAAACCATGGAGCCGAATGGACAGTGTGAACTTCTACCGTGTTTTTCAGTGGACGTTGGTCAAGCTCATAAAGAAGAAAAAAAGAAAGTAGTGGTGTAAGATACAATGATAAAATCTATGCTGTTCGTCACAGGTCTGAGGAGTGAGCACCATAGACCTTATAGCCTTATTTTTCACCGTGTTTCTTTAATACCCATAGCAGCTTAGTTGATGCTAGCTAGAATAACCTATATATTTTGCATGAGATATACAGAAAGCGCGTGAATGTAAAGTCGCGCTGAGGACAGAGGGCCCAAATCCGAGCGCCATGACGTGAATTCTAAATCATTCGCCGAACATCGCGCTGTGCGCCAAAGTCTTTCGGCGCCTTGCAAATAAAGTTTGAGGTAATGAAATCAGATTATTTTCTTTTCACTCTCTCTCTCTCTCTTCCCCTCGAGAAGATGCATCTGTGTGGTTTTCTTGAGCACTTCGTAATACGGATGTTATTACATGGGCTACATGACTGAATTTTGAAACTAATGTTTCATACGCCGTTTCATTCGTTTCATTTCGCCTATTAGTGCATGGTACTAGATATAAGCAGGAAGACGGAAATATTTTAGGTTTAAAATAAAAATTGAGCGGTCTTTTTTTTCTACCTTCACGAACTTCGCGTTTGCCATTTTTTTTTTAATTTGCTGGATGACGAATATACAGCACACCGCGACTACAGCTAGTATAGTCCATTCCCCTTTCCCGTTCCTTTAGGGTAGTGTATACACTTTTGTGGTTAACATGTCTGTTTTCTCTCTTTCTCTCCTCCTCCTACAATACATGGAGCAAGTTCTATAGGGGTGGCGACCTATTGGCCACGCCAGCTACCTATACGAACTCAAACTACCCAACACAGTCTCAAAGGGTTATATATTGCTGAATCGTTTTCTAGGAGAACATTTCTTTTACAGAAAGCAAAACATTATTTGACTGAGAAATCTTTGTTTTTCTTGCACAGATAGGTGGATTAGTGAGTCGGCAGGAAGAGCACATACAATTCCAGTAGGGATAATTTGCAGTGCCCAAGCGAAACTGCCTTTTACGGGTGACGTCGGGTACCTTATGCCAAATATGATTGCTTCGGAGCGGTTTACCACAATGGTGTGACAAAGTAACGTTCAACTTCCACAACTTGCAGACGCAACCTGCAGTACACGCGTATGCGTTCATTTGTTTTTTGTTCGTATCGTTTACTAACTGTAAAAGAAGGCAGGCCAAAGTTGGTGCCGGCTAGCCAAGAACCTTAGCCAACAAAAACAACAAGAAAAAAAAACGAGATAATGACAAAGAAAAAAGACAGGCAGGCACACTCTCTCTAATATGCTTTGTCGCAATCTGTTCGAAATAGAAAAAAATAAGAAAGTCTCGAGGAGCTCCGCTCTTCTAAGTCCACAAAGTGGCAGAAAGACACAGTTTTAGTTCACTCGCACAAACACCGTACTAATCATACACGTTTCGGATTACAGCAATATACGACACTAAAGGGAAGGAGCAGTAGTCACGGTCAATGTATACACAATAATCATAAAAAAGAAGACAAGGAAAGAACCGACACGCTTCTATAGGAACTCCGGAATCTCTTCCATTGTGCGCCGTCTGTTGCGAAATCCCCTAATCATGAATTCGCAATCCAGTACGCTTGACTTGCTTTTATTGCGTGCAGTGAAGTTCATATATATGGAAGTTCTTTGCACAGCACTGTCCTTTCGTTGTGCGTGTACGTTGCCGTCATCCCGTGTTGAGACAATTGCTCCCTAGAGCCTAGTCCGTTCGCTTGTTTCAACCGCAGCGCTGCATGGTCTGTCTGCATGATTGGCGGTGTCGACAGCGAGTCTGCCCTGCATGTTTCGCCCGAATAATCTTGTTCCTCGGCACCCGGGGTCTGGAGCCCTGGGTGCGCTCAAAGTTATGCGGCGGTTGGTCAGGCCGCGATGAGCACTGGGACGATAACACTCAGGCGCCTTTTCTCATTGTGGCCAGTCCATTACGCATTCATTGCCCTATCGTAATGGTATAGTAGGCAACGTGACAGCGTGTCATAGTGGACAACGTAAGCAAAACGTAAATATGGTTTTCGGCGTGCTGAAATGGTAATTAACTTCATCGTGCTCAGTTTGCTGTGTTCAGCATGCATAATAAACGTAGCACTTTTCGTTTAGTTTATATGAGCATTGAAATATCTGGTGATTTTTTTTCTTGTCTCTGCTGTGTAATTATTTTGTAGCGAAGCTGTTAGTGCGACTATACGGAGAGGAGGAGGAGACAAAGGAGAGGAAAGACAGGGAGGTTAGCCAGTGTAAGTACCGGCTGGCTACCCTGTGCTGGGCAAAGGGGTAAAGGGAATAAAAGGAGAAAGAAGAAGAAGAGGAAAAAAAATGGAGACCAGAAAATTCATACAGTAACGCGAGACTACGCGCTACAACGTTCAAAGGCGGTCGCGCAGTTCGCATGCCTTTAAAAAACTTCAACAAAGCCCTTAAGGCCTTGAGTGCCGAAGCCGGTCTGGACCAGTGTCCTAGAGCTTTTTCCTCTGTAAAGGGGCGATTGTCCAGTTTTGTGAGAATGGTCACGAGCACTTTTCTTGGCACTTCGTAACGGGGACAGTCACAAAGGAGCCGCAGGTGTCACAAGACTATACGGAAGCGCTCAAGAACGTTATATGCCTGTTCTTACGTTACAAAAGGGGCGGTGTTTAATCATTCGGCTCAGAGAGCACCATAGCTCGCTGAAGGGTACCGCTTATTCTCACCGTGCACAACACCATCGTGAATGCGGGTATGGAACCGGTTCTTTCGCACGCCTCGGTTATTTTCAGGCTTTCAGGCACGATAACGAGCTAACAAGGGAAATTAAGGAAGCCTTCTTAATAAGGCAAAAACCATCGCCGAGTCTGCTAGATAGTGAATATAACTTGCTGCAAGAATACGGGGGGTGCCGTACCCCGATGAATTTCAAGCATCTGCTCAAGTGCACGCTCACGTGCGCTAAATTAACAGTGGTTTACCTTCTTTTTCTCACTGTTTCATAATAAATTTCAGTTTGAACTCAGCGCTCATCTTGCGTGTTCTTTCAGTCAGTTCTCGCTCTTCGGCGCTGTACAGGTTTTTTCACCGTGTCTTACAAACTCGCCTTAATTTCCGTGCTTTTAAAGTGTATCCCGCTTCCCTTGGAGGACCAAGAATGGCATGGCAGCTATTTCATATTGAAAGGAAGCTGGGGTCATCTTACGGGTGATGTTTACTGAAAGTTCGAAGTATATAGCTGAAATAACTGATTTGAAAAATAATTAGCACACACTCGTTTCCTCTTGCACTTTTCATGCATTTGAACAAGCATGTGTGGTTGGCTATCCCGGTCCTTTCGGTGAACAAAACTTTGTGAGACAGTAGACCTGAGTCATGTTTACTTTTTCGCAGGAGTTTCAACGTAATTTGCATGGCGCAGTCTCCTTTTCCAGGACACTTCACCCCTGTAGAAAGCCGGGTGCGACAGGCAGACGAAGTGAGCGCAGCCCGAAAATTTTTTACCGATCGCGGGCGCCAAATGAGAGAGAGAGAGAGAGAGAGAAAGAAAGAGAGAGAGAGAGAGAGAATAATGCAGAGAAAGGCAGGGAGGAGAAGTGTAACAGAAAGAGATTGGAATAACATTGCGCTATAGCGACACTTGCCTGGTAACACTTTGAAGCATTAAAGAAATGTTTTTAGCCAGTAACCTGAGAAATGCTTCGCTTAACGTTGATTCCTATGCAGTTGACAAGCGTTGGCGTACTGCAGTGTTTGAAATACATACTTAAGATTGTTTTAAGAGCATCAGCGTGATTGGCATGCCTCTATATAAGTACACCTGTTTCTAGAAATCATTTGTTGAAGTTAGTCCTTGTGTGTCCACTCACTTGTCCTCCTCGTCAATGAGCTTAAAGCAATCTTAAGTATACAAACATGCTTCAATACAGTGCGTGAGACCTGGATATTTCTTTCTTTTTTTGCGTGTGTGTCCATGACTGCTTCTTGCGTTGATTGTACTTGAAACTTCTGCTTGTGTCATTGGCTATTTTCTTTGGGGAGTGTCCTTCACATATTTGTTCGATGTCTTGTTGCACGTTCATTTTCCTTTGTAGCTTTTGAGGACTGCCGGTTTTCACGTTTTGTGTGATGTCGTTGTCACGAACTGGTGACCTCTGTTATTTTGATTTATTCTGTTGACAGACTATTACAGTTCTATTTATCCAGTTAAACATGTAGTTCTTCTGCTTGCTTCGCGCCGCAGTACATTGAAGACGCCACCTGTAGACTACGCACACCGCCGCAGAGGATATAAGATTCGTAGGTTTTCTAATTACGCTGTACAGAGGATATGCTTACTGGCACTACTTCTGACTACTTGTGGATTACCAGAAGCGGCCCCTCGGTTGAACCAGCAGCCGAAAGTATAGCAGCAGCCTCGACAAACCTGGGACTATTTTATGACATGAACGTGTTTTTTGCAGCACGCGTACATTCTCAAGAAAACTAAAACCGTCCATTTAATTTGGCTTTGGTACGAAGCAAGCTTCTGGCACGAAATTAGCTGCGCGCGTACTCTGTCGATGCGACGCGAGCAAAGCCAGGATTTTGAAACATGCTATGCCTATACATTGATTTTCGCGTTTCGTTCGTGGTCAGAGCGGCGCTTCGGCCCCGTTATCAAGGGGCTTTTGTTATCAATGTGATCAGTCTTCCTTCAGAGACGGATAATAAGTGTAACGTAGAGAGGAAGGAATAGCTGCAAAGTCGCGAAACCTGCTGTTGGTGCTCCTTCCGTACCATTATCAAAGTGATGCACCGTCTCTTCGGGTTCGCGACAGGCGGCGCAGTTGTTTTCAATCAGTTTATTTTAGGGCGCTGTTTTATGATTCGGGTGGGAGCGCAGTCACGTGGTATTTTTCATTTTTCATGAGGTTTGTTTGGCAGTCGGAAGAAATTGCACGGAATTAACACGTCGCTGAAAACACAGCAGTTATATGTCAGTTGGAGGTGCCTGTGGGTGCCTACAAATGCATCACTGACACTTGGATAATTAGGACGGTACTTCGCGAAGTGGATAATTACCTGCAATTGTCGAATTAAATTGCAGGAACGAAATAAATACGGGCGACTACACGACTGTACTGGCAACGATATGCGCTAGGGTTTTCTTCGAGTAACGCAACTGCTCTTTTTCTAGTCTTGGTGCGTGATAGTTGGGACACCCTGTATGTTTCACTCAGTAACCGAAATGAGGCTTGGCCTCTTTTCGCTTGCTGGAGAAGCGTGCTTGTGAATTTGGAAAAAAAAAAGGTTTGGTTGATTTCGGTGAAATTGGAAACGTTGGTGACTATTATTCGACCGGCTTCTATATGAACAATAAACACGTTAAATGACGAAACGATAACATAAGGAGCGCGTTCCGCCCATAAAAAAGTTTCGACCACTGCTTGAGTATTGATCAAGTTGTGACTACTGCGGGGTGACCTGGGTGGACCTTACTCACTCAGGAGGAGACATGCCCCGCCCCACCACATGCAGGGCAAATGTGCGTAAAGTGCATCTTCAGCTGCCCGATGCTTTGTTAGTCACTTGCTAGAGAAATTTTCGAGGAATGATAGCGCATACTTGTTTACTTAGCCAAACGGCGGGACAATCTCTAGACGGCAAGGATTGATCAGCTTAAGTAGAGGTCTATAGAAATACAGAGAGGAAGAGCTTTATTGGTTAGTTTAAAAGGGTAAGTCAATCAATAGCTTCAGTTCTGAGCCTCGTTGACGGCTTTCTCCAGCGAAAGCGTCAAATGGCTGATGAAGTGCGCCAGGTACCATTGGTCATCCGAAGTGGCCGCTTGAGTCACCCACTCGGAAGTGGAGTTGAGAGAGGGTCTCATGGGTGAAGTAACTGCGAGGACGGAGTGGGGTAAAAATCATCGGTGTGCCCCACCCCCTTTCTAAACTTGTCGGTGGGAAAACAGGAATCGACTGATCAGTAAGTCAACACATTACAGCTCCCACCTTCTCGAACCATTCCGCGGGCCCTCCACCGAGAAAAAAAAAAGAAAGTTGGCTTAGCTTGGATTGATATTCGAAACAAGTAGCGCTAAAGGACGGATGTCGAAGAAATATGGCGTTTCCTTTATCTATTTGGCGCCGACCAACTTAGCAGCACACCCCCTACGTATCTCCGAATAAATTAATGCCGTGTATGTCTCCTTCACGGTATCCACCTTTAGCGCGGAATCCGTTAAATGTGACTCTGCTGTCAGAACTATTGGAATCCGAAAAGGTCGGAAGGAGAGCGAGTTGTAATGCGTAGTCATCCGTCTACGTCCAAAGGACATGCATTTTGCCAGCCTTCTATGGTGTTTCTCGCTGCATGGGCTTAAATGACTAGCCAAGACCGACACGTGGGAAACATTTGGTTTCGAATGGTTCTTAAGTCATCTCAGATAACTCAAAGGTGAATCGCGCTCTTCTCTCCAGGCTTTCATGGTCTTTTCTTAACACGCAGCAACACCAACATGGTCATGCACGTGATGTTCACCAGGGTAACAGTGTTTAATGGTTCATACACGAAGGATATATCAGTTTCGGTCCCTCTGATAGCACTCTTTGCCAACGGAGTCGTAGACCTGTTCTTTCTCGTCGTCTCGTTTGCCTGCCATGCTCGATCAAGTGATTTTACATCATGTAGCGTGTTTCGCTCTGAGCGTGCGGCGATGAGAGCGTGCAGCCGAAGAGCGTGGAGTCTTGATAACATTTAGTTGATGGTGTTTTCAAACAAGAGAGTCAACGGGACGCTTGGTGCTTATGTGGTGTCCTCGTTTCTTGTAAAGGGCGAAGAGGAGTGAGTCCCGTGGGAAGAGTTGCGAAGGCGATAGAGAAACCGTTGTCTCACCTTCTCGCTCACAATCATTTAGGTGTTCTTTAAGACGCCGCGCGGATACCAGGTTATGCCATTTGACGGGGTTCGCTCGAGGTTACGCGGGTTCTGATGCTGAATGCATACAAAGTACTGTGATGACTCATTCAAATATGTTCGCTGCCAGAGCAAAAGCTTGCATACTTCACTGTGTTCTTGATGACTTGCACAGATGAATACACTCAACGCATACCACAGAAGTCAGGCAGGGACACGCGACACATTTCTTCAGAACATGCAGCACACACTGCAGTCGTACTCCCCAAGAAAAGACCCGAACTTCTTCCGACGTACCGGAGAAAAATTTACGCACACAGATTCGACTTGTTTTTACATTAACCATACCCATCATTAACCACGTACTTTGGACGCGGTTCGATAAACAAAAGGGGAAATCACGCCAATCGCACATTACTCTAAGAACTTCCACAAGGTACGTGCGACAAATGATTAGCCACAACTAAATGACAAATAGGCGATGGCAATGGCACTAGCGTCAAAAAGGGAGGACCACGCTTCGCTCTATAGCACCGCGGTTTTTCAGCGGCTATGGTATTTGAAACAGAACAGCGCTGTTTTCACGGGGACAAGCAGGGACAAACGACACGGACCCGCGCTCGTCCGGGTCGTTTCTCCCTGCTTGTCCCCATGAAAACCGCGCTGTTATGTTTCAAATATGTTTTACCAACTCGCCCAAACGTCTGTTTTATGGTGTTTCGCTTCTAAAGCATGAGGTCGCGGGATCAAATTCCGGCCGCAGCGGCCGTGTTTACATAGTGACGAAGAGCAAAAACGGCCGTCTCCCGTGCGTTGGGGCACGTTAAAGATCCCCTGGTGGTCAACATTAATCTGGAGTCCCCCAATACGGCGTGCATGTTTAATCAAATCGTGGTTTTGGCACGTATAACCCCAGAATTCAATACTTCACTTTTGCCTAGGCAACTCCCGCGAATGCACACAGGGTAACATTCCGGAACATGTAGCGACCGGTTATCGGCCCCTTCCGCTTCGTAACGCGTGGAAGGGTGAACTTGCTCTAGCATGCATCAGAGAGTCAGGTAGTGAGGATACTGGTTGCGTCGAGGAAGATTTCTAGCGTTTCTTTTTTAAAGTGCGCGTAAGCGTACATAATGATTAGCAGACAAAATAACGACCGCGTGCTCAGCGGAGCGGGTTTCTCTATCTACATCGCACAAACCTGACAAGGAGTATTTGAAGTAACTACCCCGAAAACCATACAGCTGCGATTAGGGATCGCGCTTAGTGGACTAGACATACCGACACCGCCCTTTATAAGTGCGTTGAAAAGTGTTACATCCGCGTGAACGCGCGCGCACGCTTTTCTACTTTCTCCTGCGGGCAAGCAAAGTACAAACTAATAAAGAAGACTCGAAGCATGTTAGTGAAGACGAGGACAGAAGTTATGTGATCTTGCTGCGAAATTTCATGTCGAATAAAAGCAGTTTTAAGCTTGCGCGCATACACGCACGCTTACATCAAGTGTACTACACAGAAGTGCGCACTCCAAAAAAGAAAAAGAAAGAAAGAAAAAGTAACGGTAAGAGAAAACACTCATGTATGCGACGCAGGCATGCAGGACGCACGGAACAGGTGTTAAGCCCACACGAAGCAAGTGCAGAGGAACGCGCCCTTCGAATCGTGCCTGTAACACGCAACCAACCGCACCAGCGAGGGCGCACGTGCGTGTTTAACGTGTACTTATAGCGCCCAGTTAGTTTTCTCCTTTCCATTATAACCACTCCTCTTTCTACTGGGTCTCTCATCAATTGCGTGCAACGTAACGAAGGCTACGGCGCCCGCCAGCTAATCAGTAACGAAAGCCGGCTCCTAGTTCTGGAGAAAGGAGCAGAGCTCGCCCAGTGTGCGCTACTAATCCTTCCCTCACTCCCCCATGCAGTTCGTTCGTTCGTTCGTTCGTTCGTTCGTTCGTTCGTTCGTTCGTTCGTTCGTTCGTTCGTTCGTTCGTTCGTTCGTTCGTTCGTTCAGGACTGTCGCTTCGAGTCGAAATGGGGGAACATAAGTGCGTCGGGACTGTCCTTTCGACGACAGCGCTGCTGCTTTCCAGTTGCTATGCGCCGACTTGACCAAGTATATACACTCGCACCACTTTGTAGCGCCTTTGAGAACGATGTCAATATATAGGGCCTACAGCCTCGCTTTCTCTGTTCGCGCGTGTAACTTCGTTCGCGCGTGCGTTCGTTCGTTCGTTCGTTCGTTCGTTCGTTCGTTCGTTCGTTCGGTCGGTCGGTCGGTCGGTCGGTCGGTCGGTCGTTCGTTCGTTCGTTCGCACGTTCGTTCGTTCGCACGTTCGTTCGTTCGTTCGTTCGTTCGTTCGTTCGTTCGTTCGCTCGCTCGCTCGCTCGCTCGCTCGCTCGCTCGCTCGTTCGTTCGTTCGTTCGTTCGTTCGTTCGTTCGTTCGTTCGTTCGTTCGTTCGTTCGTTCGTTCGTTCGTTCGTTCGTTCGTTCGTTCGTTCGTTCGTTCGTTCGTTCGTTCGTTCGTTCGTTCGTTCGTTCGTTCGTTCGTTCGTTCGTTCGTTCGTTCGTTCGTTCGTTCGTTCGTTCGTTCGTTCGTTCGTTCGTTCGTTCGTTCGTTCGTTCGTTCGTTCGTTCGTTCGTTCGTTCGTTCGTTCGTTCGTTCGTTCGTTCGTTCGTTCGTTCGTTCGTTCGTTCGTTCGTTCGTTCGTTCGTTCGTTCGTTCGTTCGTTCGTTCGTTCGTTCGTTCGTTCGTTCGTTCGTTCGTTCGTTCGTTCGTTCGTTCGTTCGTTCGTTCGTTCGTTCGTTCGTTCGTTCGTTCGTTCGTTCGTTCGTTCGTTCGTTCGTTCGTTCGTTCGTTCGTTCGTTCGTTCGTTCGTTCGTTCGTTCGTTCGTTCGTTCGTTCGTTCGTTCGTTCGTTCGTTCGTTCGTTCGTTCGTTCGTTCGTTCGTTCGTTCGTTCGTTCGTTCGTTCGTTCGTTCGTTCGTTCGTTCGTTCGTTCGTTCGTTCGTTCGTTCGTTCGTTCGTTCGTTCGTTCGTTCGTTCGTTCGTTCGTTCGTTCGTTCGTTCGTTCGTTCGTTCGTTCGTTCGTTCGTTCGTTCGTTCGTTCGTTCGTTCGTTCGTTCGTTCGTTCGTTCGTTCGTTCGTTCGTTCGTTCGTTCGTTCGTTCGTTCGTTCGTTCGTTCGTTCGTTCGTTCGTTCGTTCGTTCGTTCGTTCGTTCGTTCGTTCGTTCGTTCGTTCGTTCGTTCGTTCGTTCGTTCGTTCGTTCGTTCGTTCGTTCGTTCGTTCGTTCGTTCGTTCGTTCGTTCGTTCGTTCGTTCGTTCGTTCGTTCGTTCGTTCGTTCGTTCGTTCGTTCGTTCGTTCGTTCGTTCGTTCGTTCGTTCGTTCGTTCGTTCGTTCGTTCGTTCGTTCGTTCGTTCGTTCGTTCGTTCGTTCGTTCGTTCGTTCGTTCGTTCGTTCGTTCGTTCGTTCGTTCGTTCGTTCGTTCGTTCGTTCGTTCGTTCGTTCGTTCGTTCGTTCGTTCGTTCGTTCGTTCGTTCGTTCGTTCGTTCGTTCGTTCGTTCGTTCGTTCGTTCGTTCGTTCGTTCGTTCGTTCGTTCGTTCGTTCGTTCGTTCGTTCGTTCGTTCGTTCGTTCGTTCGTTCGTTCGTTCGTTCGTTCGTTCGTTCGTTCGTTCGTTCGTTCGTTCGTTCGTTCGTTCGTTCGTTCGTTCGTTCGTTCGTTCGTTCGTTCGAGCTATACGCTTACATTGACAATCCTCGTCGACGTTTTTTTTTCTCACTTTACTGACCAGGTGCATAGCTTCGGCGGCACTGCTCGGATTTAGTGAGGCGAAGTATATGTAGCAATCAGAGAGCGCTTAGAGCGCGTGTTTTGCGGAGAAGTTAGTCGCATGATTGCGTCGGCTCACGCAAGAGCGCGAATAGAAGCAGTGTACGCAGAAACAACGAATGAAAAGGAAATGTAAACTTCGAGGGCTGGCAGTTACCGTTCCGCAGTCGCAGACGTGATGGTTTCGCAATTGCCGTTTTTGAAAGGGCTGTGAGCAGCGCCTATAAGGATGCCGCAAGTACTGCTCTTGACTCGTCTTCGTGGAACGCACCACGCGCAATTTTGGGCACTTCAAAAGTGTATAGCGATTTGAAGTTGTCGGTTCCTCTTCGATTAAAGAAAAACAACGTATTCACGAAAGCGAGGTCAAGCAGAGTTTGGGTGATTGGGTGAGCGACGCCACAGCGCTGTGGTGTGTCCTCTACCCTCGAGCTGTTTTTCTTTCGGCAAATTTTAGTGAACACGCTTTCTGGCTTTCCCGCACATTCGCAGTTGCGCAGAGTACCGGAACATTTCTGTTTTATTTGAACGTGGGCTACTGCTTCAGTACTTTCTTTCTTCTTTCTTTCAACTTCCCCGTTCCCTCACTGTAGGGTAGCTAACCAAAATTTGCGTTATGGTTAACCTTTATATATTTCTGCACCCGCTGTGGCTGCTCAGTGGCTATGGTGTTGGGCTGCTGAGCACGAGGTCGCGGGATTGAATCCCGGCCACGGCGGCCGCATATCGATGGGGGCGAAATGCGAAAGCACCCGTGTACTTAGATTTAGGTGCACGTTAAAGAACCCCAGATGGTCGAAATTTCTGGAGTTCTCCACTACGGTGTGCCTCATAATCAGAAAGTGGTTTTGGCACGTAAAACCGCATTTTTAATAAACATTCACATATTTCTTCCTTCTTTTGTCCCCGCTCTCTCCTCTATCAGTAGTACGCTAACGGGTTACTAGCCGACAAGTTATTGGGTGACTGAAAGCTTCAAAATCAAAATCAGAGCTATTACGCTATTTAAATAATGAATTAGGCTTGAATACACTGCAACGTTAGCTGAAAACGAAGAAAAAGCGCAACGGAACAAATCTATCTCAAAAGATGATCGCAGTGGCTCAGAGGTACGGATACTCTGATGATGAACACGGGGTCGCGGGCTCGACTCCCTACCATAGCGGCTGCATTTGAACGTGGGCGGGGTGCAGAACCGCCATGCGGCTTTGTTTAGGTGACCATTAAAGATTCACGTGTGGTCGAAAAAAACACTCGGAGCTTTCCACTATGCGAAGAGATACGTAAGACCCGATGAGATATACTAACTTTCTGAGAAAGCATGGTGTGATTTCTATATCCCAACGCTTTCCTGCGGCTTTCTTCGAGGTGAGTGACGAGCTAGAGGGCGTTCGTTTAATATTCACGCGGAGGAAACTCGGGGGTGCTGGTACGTGATTGCGTGCACCAAGCCTCTCGGGCTGGGCGGAGGATGCGCCTGGGTGTTTCCATAGTGTTTTCGAGCAAGCCGCGGTCGCTGGTCTGCGCGCGTGAGTGGCAGCAATATCCTGCTTACCCGTCGTCTCGCGGTCCTTGTTTAGAGGGTTTGAAAATACCGGCTGCGGTTATTTGTTGCCGCGAGTTGTGTCACGCGGTGCTTTGAACTTCGGGGCCGCACAAATTTAGAATTCTGAGACATTCCCTGTTTACAAGAGTTCGCGTGCGGTTCTCGGAAGGTTAGTGCCGTTTATAAAAAGAGCAAACAAATAAACCTACAGAAAATGTCCGCTGCATTTCAGGAAGTATGTGAAAGCAGGAAATGGGGGCATCATAATCAATGCACGCACGTTATTATAGCAGAAACATTTTATTATTTAATCTCTCACCGACCATCGACGGTTGAACTTTATCACCTGCCATCGCTGCGAACGTAGTATCACCAAGGGTGATTTTGACAAGCGGAGACTATCTAGAGAGAGAGAGAAGCGATGAAGGGAAAGGCAGGGAGGTTAATTATGCTCAGTCCGGTCGACTACCCTGATCTAAGATAAGGGTGAAAAGAGACTGAATGGTGAGAAGGACAGATTAAAAATGATCACAGCACGCAAACACACACACTCTGAGGAGTTCATCGTTCAGTTCGCCAAAAAACTCGCTCCAGCGCTTTTGCAGCTTTGTAAAATTTGTAAAGTGTGTAAAGTGCAAACCGCGGTCTCAGGGTGTTCTTTTCTGTGAAAGGCCTGTCTTGTAATTTTTCCTAAGGCAGCCCAAAGGTGAACCTGTGATGTTCGTATGATAAACAGTCACTCAATAAGTGCTATAAAGTTTATGCTGTGTCATACGTGCTACAGTTGGCACTGTCCGCCATTTCAAAAAGCATTTCGCAAAACAAGCGCTTATTCACAAGCGACACAGTAAGCTATCGTCACCTCGAGTAGGACCAGCTAAAACTAGTAATTTAACCTAATGTCTATAGCGTATAGGCATAGGTCTGTTAGTGAGCTCCGGTATATTCTACTTCCTTAATATGATGGTACGAAAATTCTCGATAATGGAATCGAGGTGCTTTCACTTCCGCCATGTACCATACGGCTAGCTTTTTCGGCACGTTCATTGCCGATTATATCGCAGTGTCGCCGTAGCCACTGAAGTACTATGTTGTGGCCTCTAATATATTCTATCAATGGCTTGATGGTAATATATTCTATCAATGGCTTGATGGTAATATATTCAAATCACTGACACAAGTTGTTGAAGTAGTCCGCGACGCAGAGCTAACAGGAAAGCGTTTACAGCTGTCTTTGAATCACAGAAGGTAGCCCAGCGATTAGGTGGTTGTTAATAAATATATTACAAAAAACTGTGCTGTATGTTGTCAGTTAGGACCTTGTCGATGTTGCGACGGGAGAGTTCCTCAGGTTCTTAGAGGTTGATGCGACGGAATAACCAGCACACCAGTGGAAGATTTTACGCGCTTAGCAGCGACTTACTTTTAGGCTTCTTGAGGGCCGACGTAATTCATCACTCGAATAAACACCACACCAACGCCAACGTATTAACACTGGCCAGGCGCTCTTTGGCCATACTTAATTGGCCCTTGCGCTACAAAACATGACAATAATCACCATCAACTTTAACTAAATGAAAATCTTTAAGATTGAAGTGACATGTTTTTTTCGTGCTATCTATTGACTTCACTAAAGAGGGCGGGAGAGTGTTCACTGAGCGTTATGTTTATTTTCACGTTACAGTTGATAGAGCTGCTAACAAAACGGAATAATTTTCGCGCGCGTCACTATCTTCACATATATTCTAACCAATAAATATATTATCAATAATTACATTATTCATCCTTGACTTATTCTATTGGTCATCACTGTTTGATATAAATAAGGAGATATTCTTTCGCTATCGTACTATAACGTCTATACAAGGTTACTTTTGAATTGTCTCGTTGTATGTTATACCTTTTTCAGCACCGCCCTTGGTTGACGTGCTTCAATAGTTTCCGCTCATTTGTATAAGTCATTCTTTATCACATACGTAATAATTTTGATCTTTATGATTTAGGTTAATGTTGTGAAATCACCTGCCGTTTATTTTACGGCATTAATCTACTTCAACATTCACAGGTTGCCTTAGTGACAGTCTTGACAACATAATCTATATCCCCCCTCCATTTTATGTGTATATACTGTATTCGATTAGCAAAGAAAGCCTAAATTTACGGCTTGGGAGCAGCTCTTACTCATTGCCCTTACTAGAAACCCAGCGCCAAACACAGAAACACCGCGACGATACCCCGGCAATGTGAAAAAGAAAAATAAGTTAAAAAAAAGAGGATCCATTGCACTTTATGAAGGTGGATGACCAGAGAAGCTGTAGCTCATCACACATGGTTAGATAAGGGTGGCACATATATTTATTTTCATCATTTGGTAATGGTAGTGATGATAGCTTTGTGATTCCTGTGATATACACAGGTTGGTTCGGTTACAACCTTAGATAGAATCGTTGCCAAAGTTAAATCTATACACGACCATTGTTGAGTAGTTGAGTGACTTGGATTGGTCTGGCACTTCAAACCAAACTCTTCTAGCACAGACTGAGTGAACCATTTATAGACTCGTTTTCAAATGTCCATATTGAAGTCGCCATCACAGGGGTAGTGTCATCACGGCTAAGCTATGCGAAGTGCGTGGTCATGAACTTCTCGATATCATTATCTCGCATGGGAAAAATGGCGGCATTATTTATGGATATCACTACCATTTCTGAACATGCTGCTTCAGATACGTCTCCGCCTCCAAAAGGTATCACGAAACACGTATTCCCCATTTTCCTCACAATCCCTGACATGCACAAAAAGTCTGATATGGCTGTTTCGGCAATATTTCAATTGGCTCAGTCTCACTTGTTCGAAAAGTTTCCAGATTATCTTCAAGTTTTCACGGATGCATCTGTACACAACGACGGTCAAGGCGCCTCTGCAGCTTTTTACTGCCCTTCAACAGAAGTACGACGTATCTTTCAAATACCTCATCCAACTTCGTCAACAACTGCGGAACTAGCAGCGATTAATGTTGCACTGAAATACGTGCAAGAGGAGTTAATTACATCGAAGGTTGTCATCTTTACGGACTCCCGTGCTGCCCTTAGCAGGTTACAACGCAGTGAGCTTGATTGTCCACTTGTGCGCAGCATTAATGACTCTGCGAGCAAAATTACATCACGTGGGGTATGTCTCGTTGCTCAATGGATACCTTCACACGTAGGAATCGCCGGTAATGAAGAGGCTGATCGGCTCGCTTCAAGTTGCGTTCATAACAACTGTGACTGCCCAGAAATTACGTGCTAGCTTGATGACGCTCGTCTGCTGATTCGTCGCCACCTACTCAAGCAGCATCCAGATCAGCGCGTCGCAAATGGAACGTTCCCGCCCCATGTTCGTGGTCGAGGCTTGCCTCGTCGCGCTAGAGCACAACTGCTCAAGCTGAGGGTTGGTTGCGTGAACGTGCACGAACGTTTATACAGACAAGGGCGTGCGGAAAGTCCATTGTGTACGTCTTGTGGCTGTTACGAGACACTTCAGCACCTTATACTTGAGTGCCCCGCTTTCAGTGCGCAGCGCATGTCACTAGTGAGAAACTATCATCTCCTTGGCCTGCGGTGTGCGATACTCGAGGAATGTTTATACCCCAGTGGCTGTGCATCTAAATGTGATCAGGCCCATCGCGCCCTACTAACCTTTACAGACCTAACTAACTTAGGTTCACGTTTGTAGCATGAACATTCGACATTCAGTTGTAGCGTGACCTTTAGTGACCGGCCCTACTGTGTGTGATCAGTACTGTACCCTAACGCTTCTTCCTTCGAAGATGGGAGGTGGCCGGTTCAAACACTTTGTAGTGTATATTGTGAACCGACTACCGGTGAAACGGTGATTACGTGCAGCGGTACTTGGCGTCTCATCGTGGAGAACACAATTAGCCGCATAGCGAACTAGCCATGGATGTGGTTGATAATTGTGGAGGCTGCTCGACGCGGCGTCACTTTAATTCCGGCTGCAGAGTTCTACTTTAGTCTTTAGATTTGTCCTGTTGCAGTGTTCTACTTTGGTCTTTAGATTTGTCCTGTTGCTCTCCTTTCCTTTTTCCTTTTTCCTCCCCTCCTTCCTATCTTCCATTTCTGTGTTGCTGTCGCCTCCCTTCAGAAGAGTAGGCAGGCGTTGTGCCCCTTCCGGTGGCAGTTGCCAGCCTGCTCCTCGCTTTCCCTTTCCTGTTACCTGTGTATATGTGTATATGTGTGCAAAACAAATAATAATAATAATATCGGACTTGGGTGTACCTGGAGATATATATACACAGTGGCTATCACAGTTCAGTATTTCGTTTGTACGGCTCAGACATCCCCCCGTCGGGGGCGTTATCCTCTTGCGAGTCAAGGTTCTGCGCTTGTACAAACATTTTGCCCTATGCGTATATGGCAACGCCTCCTGCTCGCGAGTCCATGTACTGTTCACAAACGTATCCATATACCCATCGAGCTAAAACAATGCACCTTGATTTAATTAATTAATTAATTCATCATCATCATCATCATAATCACCACCACCACCACCACCACCACCACCATTATTATTATTATTATTATTATTATTATTATTATTATTATTATTATTATTATTATTATTATTATTATTGGAAGAGTGCTTGCAGCCTGCTTCACCTCCGCCGCGGGTTGGCCTGGCATTGCACTATTTCCAGTAGCGGCGCAGGCTCACCTATATTATTGTTGACGCACAGACACAAAAAATACGTGGAATCCTATTCATATACAGTTTCACTATAAAAAAGGACAATCCTATTATTTCAAATTCCCAGATCAGTACAAAAAAGCTTTGTAGCCTCTATCGATGCGTTCAGTGAGCGCCAGGTACATTTCTGGATGTACAAAGGGAAGCCGAACAAAAGTACTTTTGATTCCGTGCAGCATCTAAGGCTTTGCAGAATTTCAAGTTTAATTACTGGTATTCTCATTGCGACACACACACAGTATATATATATATATATATATATATATATATATATATATATATATATACGAAACAGATTAACCGGACACGCAAGCATTCTGTGAATTTAGCTGCCGTCAAGCAGCGCTTCTTTATGTTATAAGCTCGAAAATAAGGATGCGCTGCATGTTGACGGCAGCTAAATTTACAGAAGGCTGGCGTGTCTGGTTAATCTGTTTCGTAAATTTGCACGTGGCCGTTACCCAAAAGGTCAGCGATAGGATCGGATGTCTAGTTTCTTTTTCTGCTTACAAAGCGAGGACAGGGACGAAAATGGCGGCCGCTTTTGTGGCAGAAAGTTCACCTCACTTGAAAGGTCACGCAGCAGAGCTGCCATTGAACCTGATAGGATTGGCTAGGATTTCAAGTTTCGGTTTCCTTCAGTGAAACGGCAGCATAATGTTCGCGCACGTGCCTATGTCCAATGGCTCTTATGCAAAGAACGCGGACATGACGTACGAGAAGTAATCGAAAGTGGAGGGCGCGTTCTGTAGCGCTAGTCTCGTTTAGAATTACGGCGTTACAAAGCATTCGCACGCACGTGTGACGAAGTATGAGAAGGAGAGGAGCATCTATCAGAGTAAACGTGGAGAGGTTGTCCTGAGGTATAATGTCTTTTAGACTGCTCGGGAAGGAGAAGAGGAGGAAGAGAGGGGTATGAGGTGTGATGACAAGAATAGGCATTTATGTTTTGACTTGCAGTGCAAGGAAACCAGAGGGGGCAGCAGAGAGAACAGAGCGCTGACTTCCACCGATTCATCGTCGATTGGTGTAGTTGTTCGCAGACGGCTTTTGAGACTAAGGCGTAGTCTTCTATACTTGACTACTTACTTCCGCATTGCTACGCTACTTGTCCATGACACTTATTCTATCTGTTAACTTGTACAAGGTTCTGTTGATCGCAAAGATCCAACACTAAAGAACCATTGTAATCAGTGTATTCCTCTGTATCCTGCATGTAAGAATTCATATCTCCTACTAATATCACCTGGCCCAATTTCCTGAACTTTTTCCGTGAGAGGCTTGCGTGAGAAATCTTGTATGAGAAGTGAAATGCGTGAGACGCTTGTCGCCCTCTTTCAGTGGATCGAAACACAACTACAATTTTTGAGTTGAGTTGAGTTGAGTTTAGTGGCACATAAGCAGCTGAGGCTATCATGCGCCAAACACTAGGCATAGATTCTTTTTAAAAATTGGGACACCTCAGTGAGTCCTTGTCTGGGCAAGAGCCCGGAGAGTCCCAACATATTTACTAAAGACCTCGGCCTTCTTCTCAGGGATGAGAAGGTGGATGAGGTGTTCCATAATATGTAGTTAAGCACTCTGCGAAGTTTTAAAGTTTTATGAGAACTCCTGCTTCTTTTAAATAGCTAAAAACACATGATACATCAACAAGCGCATCTTCTCCTAAAATCAAAGCTGGGTGAAAAGGGATGTGTTCTTTGTAAAATATGGTAAAAAACGTCTTTCTCAATGGTTCAAGTTTTCTGCATGATAATAGGATGTGGTTTACTGTTAGTTCATTTCCACATAGTTCACATTGGGGTTTATCTTGCTTTGTTAGAATGAAGTTGTGTGTTAGGTGTGTGTGTCCTATGCGAAGACGGCACAGGATCACTTCTTTGAAACGTTCCTGGTGTGTGCAAGATTTCCATTCACCTAACACGGGTTTTAGCAGGTGTAATTTGTTGTTCACTTCTTTGTTCCAAGCGGACTGCCATTTTTTCCTTAGTTTATATTGTATTAATTTCATGCAGTCGTTAGGAGGTATCTTTACTTTAGTGATTTCTTTGTGCCGGGCCTGTGCCGCGCATGCATCTGCTCTCTCATTGCCACTAATTCCGACGTGGCTCGGAACCCAGCATAATTTAATGTTCAGTCCTTGTGTGGTGGCTTTTATTAAATTGTGTATAATGTCTCCTACTAATGGTGTGACTGCATTTCTGGCATGGAGAGCTTTGAGTGCACTTAGGGAGTCTGTGTATATGATACTATTTGCGAGGTTCTCCTTTATTATTTTGTCTATGGCTATACAAATGGCGTAACATTCAGCAGTGAAAATGGATGTGCACTGCGGAAGTCTTACTGTTTCTTCCCAGGTCCCCTGTACAACTGCGCTTCCAACATGTTCATTCGTTTTCGAACCATCAGTATAAAAGTTTGTGAAGCTGCTGTATTTTTCTTCTAGTGCATGGAATTCCTGAATTATGTGTTCTGGCGGTGTTTGTGTTTTACGGAACTGTGCTAAAGTGAGATCACAAGCTGTGGGAAAGATGAACCATGGGGGTAGTGGATTTTGTCTGTGGGTAATGCCAGGTAATGTGTCCACTATGCCAAGATTCCGACACATCTCTTCAAATCGCAGGAGCAGTGGTCTTGTAGTTTGTGGTTTGTTGTGGAAAATTACCCGTGAAGGGCATTTCGTTACAAGGGGATAGCAAATGTGTTTTTGTAGAGATTGTACCTTAAGGATATATGAACGGGTGCCTAGTGCTCGCGCGAGGTCGTACCACGCCGAGCCGCACTCATCGAAGGCCCAAGCCGAAGGAGATTGCCCGAGCTCTCGCGAGTTGGCCCATTGGTTATCGCCAGAGCAAGTAGCATAGCCGCCGGGACTTTTCCTAGCGGCGCGTCCCAGCTTGAGCCTGTGCTCTCGCAGCGACGTGCTACAGGCGCCCCTAGCTGTATTTTTCGCCCTTGGTGCGGGACCCCTTTGGTTCCCCGCCGTCCCGGGACCGGGCGTTTGTGCAGTGTTGGGTGCCGTTGGAAACAATAAACGGTTTCCTTCATTTTAGGGCAATACTGTGTTTTGCGTGCGTCGCTCGGTAGCCCCCTTATGGCCTGAGCTCGCGCGCAGCGGCCCTAGAGGCTGACGGCTGACGCGGCCCTGTGGCTCGCTAAGCTCGAACCCGCGGTGGTCGGTACTCCTGTGAGACCCGAAGACCCCACAAATGTTACAGAGAATAATAATTAATATTTGGGGTTTTACGTGCCAAAACCACTTTCTGATTATGAGGCACGCCGTAGTGGAGGACTCCGGAAATTTTGACCACCTGGGGTTCTTTAACGTGCACCTAAATCTAAGCACACGGGTGTTTTCGCATTTCGCCCCCACCGAAATGCGGCCGCCGTGGCCGGGATTCGATCCCGCGACCTCGTGCTCAGCAGCCCAACACCATTGCCACTGAGCAACCACGGCGGGTAATGTTACAGAGAAGTGGTCACTTCCAAAAGGATTACAATGTCATTCGATTCCAGATGAGGCAGACGAGAAGCAGAGCCAATTGCTAGATCTATCGATGAATACGAGTTGTGTTGGACGCTGTAATAAGTCGGCTGCTTCTTTATAAAAAGGCAGGCACAAGAGGTCAGAAGAAAATTTTCAATGAGTCGGCTTCTCGCGTCGCATCGCGAGTCTTCCCACAAGATGATGTGAGCGTTAAAATCACCGACGAGTATGTAGGGTTCTGGAAGTTGTTCTAGGGATTATAGAAATCTAGTTTTATGAAAGTACAGTTTGTGGGTTTGGGTTTGGGAACAAGCAGTTACCAAAGTATTGAAAAGAACCCTTTTAACTGACAGTGCCTGAAGGAGTGTCTGTAAGGCTACATGATGACAAAGTTGAGACTTGTCTGGAAGGATTGCTACACCGCCGCACGAGGCGTAAGCCTCGTCACGGTCAATCGGAAGATGGCATACTGACGAAGAAAGTTTGTGTGTGTTTCAGATGCATCTTCTGAACACACAGCAACTTTGGCCCATGTTTATGTAGCAGTTATTTAACAGCATCGATATTGTGGATAAGTCCCCTAACATCTCAATATAATGTGTGTGTATCCACAGTGAAAGTGTTTTGTGCTGTGTGTCCAAGAGACAAAACACTATGTTAGCCCACCAGGGCCTTTCCTGACCCCGTGATGCGTAGTTTGTCTTTTTTGGCACGCTCTTGAGAGCTACGCCGATACTTCGGCGTCGGGGGCGCCGGTGGACTTGGCGATGTATCTGTCACCTCCGCCGAGGCGCTGGATGCCCGCTTGCTGCATACCCCCGAGGGTGTTTCGGGCTTCTCTGCCCGAGCAGAGGCCCTAGAGGACTGCTGGCTCATCTTGTTGGGTTGCGGAACAGTGCTGGCTGCTACCGGGGAGGAGGCTGACGGCGTGACTGCCGGCGCACTAGGTGGGACTCAGACGGCCGCCGAAGAGTAGGGCCCTGCCCTCCGCCACGTCACATCAACGTAGGATGAATTGGATGATTTTGTGAGTCATGGAAAAACGTCTGCATGCTCCTCGGAACGAGATGTTCAAGTTGACCTTTAGTTCGATGGCCTCCTTCTCTTTCTTCCATGACGGACACGATTGCGAATAAGCGGTGTGACCTCATCACAGTTGACACAATGGATAGCAGAAATGCAGATGTCAGAGGTGTGGTCATTTGAGGCACATTTTGCACAAGTATACTATAAAGCACCCTCGGCAGCTTTAAGACCCATGCCAAAACCGCTGATACTTGAAGCATCGGCTAGGGTTTGGGATATACGGTCGTTCCCGTGCCTTACGATATCCAGTTTCGATGTATTCAGGCACGTTGCTTGTTCCGAAGGTGATAATGAAGCGCTTAGTTGGAATTTCCTTGCCGTCGTGCCTTAGTTTAATCCTTTGTACATTTACAACGTTCTGATATGTAAATAAAAATATTTGAAGAGAAGACAGGAAAGATTGTAAATGAGAGCGAAAGACAACGAAGGTTGGAGAGAGAGGTTGGAGCAGGTTGGAAAAGGCTACAACTGATTTCCCCCGGGTGGGTCAGTCCGGGGGTGCGGTCTACGTTAAGCGGAGGCCAAAGAGGTGTCCATATGAAAAGGCCCAAACACCCAACATTGGCTCAACCCCCAGGATCGCCTTTTTTTCGGACACGGCTAAGCCGTGCACGGGTAGACGCGGGAGGGTCCAACCCTCGTGTGCTCGGGTCCGTGGTGTCGCAACACACCAAACGCCTGCTTACACAGACACCCCTGCGGGGTTTGGAACGGTGCCGAGGCTTTCGCCGTTTGATTCGTGTATCTGTGCCTTTGTTGAGTGTGCGTCGGTTATGCGTTTGGTGGATCCCAATTAATTATTTATGGCTTCTTCGGGGCAGCATGTCATTTCTGGAAGTTATGTAGCACCCACCGACTACTGGGTGAGCTGGCCTGAGTGCGCTGTTGTGCTAACAGTGTGGCCGATAAAGGCACGCTGAGTTCCATCTGCCGACGCGGCTGCCTTGGAGTTTGTCGCCGGCGATGTCGACTCTTGCACCTAGCATTTTTTATTCCTTTTACACATTCTTTAGATATTTTCCATGTTCAAGAAGACTCCGAACGCAGCCTTCCACGTTGGATTTGCCAAAAAGGTGCATTTGTTTACATTGACATCTACAGTCACAGATCGTTGTTAGCTTCGAATATTGTGGAAACAACGAATCGCTGATATAATAGAATGTCAAAACGTAGCAAAACATACATATCTGCACATGTGAGCCGCGTTTTCTCGCCCTGAGACAAATGAATATGAGTGACAGAGCGACTTAAACAACGGCAACGGGCTGTTATTGCTGTTTCTTGCTTTTCTTTAACTTTATCATACTTACGGTTGGCGCGTTCCATACAGTATTATTAGAGAAATGGTGCTCGGCATAAGCACTCATTTATAGGCCGTGTAGTTCTATCGTGAAAACACAGATGCGATTGGTGATACCATTGGTAACTGAGCGAGGCGGTTGTTTATGCTGACATACTGCATGCACTGTCACTTGTTTCTCGTTTGACGCGGAAGTAAACAGTGCATCTCTGGAATGAAGAAAAATGTCAGCATAGCAACGCGTACAGACCCACCCATCCACGTACCGTATGCGACCGGCAAGCTTCGGGAACGGTGACGTACATACAGATATTGGCACAGCGATGCATCGCCGCTTGCAGCTTATTGTGCGTGCGCTGTGAGAAGTAAATAGTAGTTGATACCAAATCAATATAGGGCAACAACTGGACTTCAAAAAACAGTTTCCTCTACCGTAACTGCTTATTTTTAAGTTAAGCTCCTCAGGGAGCGGGTGCATCCCGCCGTGGTTGTTTAGTGGCTGTGGAGTTGGACTGCTTAGAACGAGGTCGCGGGATCGAATCCCAGCCACGTCGGCCGCCTTTCGGCGGGGGCGAAATACGAAAACACCCGTGTACTTAGTAAACGTTAAAGGACCCAAAGTTATCCAAATTATTCAGGAGTCCCCTACTACGGCGTGCCTCATAATCAGATCGTGGTGTTGGCACGTAAAACCCTATATTAAAAAAAAAATCCATTACCGGCAAGGTAGTATTGCCATGGGCGAAGCTTTCAGGGCCAGCTTAAAAAAAAAAACTCGTTAAGCACATGCCCGTTTGACTCTGCACGAACACGCTGCATGTAACAAACCAAAACTATGGGCCAAACAATTAAATCTTCCTTACCTCAGTAAGGAAGCCTTCATTGCGGTGAGGCTACCTTATGTCACTCTGAAAGCTTCCTTACTGAGGGGCCCTCGGTGAAGGCTTCCTTGGTGCTTCCACAGCATAAGGTAGCTCCAAAGCTACCTTCATGCGTCCTTACGCCGCTCCTGGCCCTGAACGAGTGCTTCACCTCAGTGACGATAGCTTGCGCATGCACCGATTGCTTGCGCATGCGCGCTATCGCCCACCTGCCGAGAAGCGCGAGCACGGTACGTCTTGCCAGGCATGTTCGTTTCAGTCACGCGTGCGGCATGAAAGCGTTGCCAGGCGTTGCTACACGTTGCACGACGCCGGCGTGCCAGCGTTGCTGGAGCACATCAAGTTTTGCACTGTAATGCGCAACTTTTTTTAAACTTTAGTAAACAAAACTAGAAGAAAGCGTTCACGCTTCTCTATATTATCTCTTCAGTTTAAAGATTGTGCGACGATACATTTTTTTAAATATTTTTTTATAGAATAATGGTGTTCGCGTAAAGATTTTAAGAGTTAATCTCGAACCCAGGCATGCGGCAACCACTCCTTACGTGAGGACGGCTGAAGGGAGCTATCAGAGTACGCTTGCTTCCTCCATCGGTCCTTCGCTGTAAGGAGGCCTCACGTAAGGTTAGGAAGCGCTCGAAGGAAAGGAACGTTTCATTGTTTGGGCTTATCCCTTTTAAACCCCCAAAGCCTGAGGACGATTTCACATAAAAGAAAATTCAAATCACTTCGTCACACTTATCTCTGGCCATGGCGAAATATTGGTATGGAGAAAACAGTGAAATTATAATTGATTGAACATTAATCAATATGAGAACTAACTAATAAGTAATTCATTCGATGAACTATGCAAAACTGAAAACTCCTTCCAGCTTAATAAACGGTAGTATGTGCTCTACATTGAACTTCTGGCTCTTCAGTAAGAGATTTTACTATCAAACTCAGCGTATCAAAAATGATACGTTGGATTTTTTGGGGTTAAAGAATCCTCGCACCCTTAACGACACTCTACAGCGTATTTTTATTAACGAAACTCTACAAAGTATTCCATGAAAGTGGTCAACGAGTCTTCGTTATGCTTTTGCGAACAGGCGCTGCGGCTGGGCTGCGATTGATGTCCCTTGATTGTACTTTGCCCATGGGGGACTTGAACGTTTTCACCATGTGTCGTTTGCGTTCGTTGTCTCCGGACATACAGGTGCACCTCCCGCCTAGGCTACCACGATGTGAACAGACCATGCTGTACCGTCTGTGGCTAGGTGTTGACTTTACGAACTCATATGCTTTCCTCATTGGAATGGCCAACAGCCCCACGTGCGATACATGCAACAGCGAAGAGACGCTCACACACATTATCTGTGTCTGCCCGCGATATAATGCTCAGAGACAAGTGATGTACAGAGTACTGGACCAGTTAGACAATCGTCCACTATCAGAACTGAAAGCTTTAGGTCAGTGCTCCGAAAGAACATCCGCATTGAAGGCCTTACTCGCGTTATTAAGGTTCCTGCGGTCTATGGGGCTTCACTAAAGACTTTAAGAACGCCGCAACCCACCGCTCTATACTGTTCGCACTTTTTTCGTGCTCGTCTCTCTCTTGCTTTCTCTCTCTCTCTTTATCCCCCTTAACCGTTCCCCCCGTGTAGGGTAGCCAACCGAAACTACCTCTGGTTAACTTCCCCGCCTTTCTCTGCATTATTTTTTTCTCTCTCTCTACAGCGTATTCTCTATAGAAGAGATTGGCGCCATACGAGCCACTTCATGAATGTATATTTCCACATCTCTTCTAATAATATGCCTAATAAGCATAATGGCGGAGCCTGTAATTAACACAGTATAGGGCTCTCAATGCGTGTTTCCTTAATTTCTTTTTTTAGCTGTTTACCTGAAGCAACGACTCAGGCGCTATGGTATTATGCTACTGAGCATGGAGAGGCGCGTTTAATTATCCAACCGCATTTTCGATGGGGGTGAAATGCTAAAACGTCCGTGCTTTTGTTCCAGGTGCACGTTAAAGAATTCTCCCACTTGGGTACCTAATTGACCGTGTGTTGCCTCGGGGCGTCAAAACACCGTGACTCGCTTTTTTGTTACCGGTTTCTCTTTCGCTATTCATCTTGCGTGTTATATGAAGCCAAGCTAAGGCTACGCTATTGTCCAGGAACTCTCCAGTGCAGGAGCGTTCCTCCTGGACGACCTTTCTCCATCCTGGTGTATGACCTCTCAATACGTTTCTTCGCAGTGGCGCAACAACCATTCCCGTTGCCCCACTGCGTCCTGGTTGCGGTTACACCTGGATGATAAATCTTCAGGCTATCCAGGACATTTCTGCCGCGACACTTCATTTCAAGGGAATTACCACTGTTAGGCACTTCAGTCCAGTCGGTGAGCGGAGGTTGCCTGTGCAGGCGTCTGCAGAGCATCTCCTAAGGTGGTCAACTTTTGCTTCTTGTGTGGTGAGTGCCTATACACTCCACCAAGTCCTGCATGCGCCAAGGACATGGATCGCGGTGTAGTCGTTGCGAATTTGGCAGGTATCGCCTTGTTTTTATTGCTATAGCGATTATACGGACACTCAAAACGCATTTTCGCCGTCGCCATGCCGTCCCGAGTAAAGTCCCAGTGAGTGAGTGAGTGAGTGAGTGAGTGAGTGAGTGAGTGAGTGAGTGAGTGAGTGAGTGAGTGAGTGAGTGAGTGAGTGAGTGAGTGAGTGAGTGAGTGAGTGAGTGAGTGAGTGAGTGAGTGAGTGAGTGAGTGAGTGAGTGAGTGAGTGAGTGAGTGAGTGAGTGAGTGAGTGAGACAACTTTATTTGGTCCACAATATACCCGAGCAAGCTCAACGTGAAACCTGACGGCCCTCTCGCGAGCCCTCTGGACTGCCAGGATTTCAGAGGTCTGACCCTGGGCCCCAATGAGCTTCATCATTTCCTTTTGGATGAAAGGGGGACCGGCAGAGGCGCCGCCCCACAGGACATGCTCGAAGTCGGCATAATCACGAAAGGGAGCAACTTGAGCGACTAGAAGGATGAGTGCTTGATATACGCCCTTTCCCAGTGCGCCCAAGGTTGGAGGTCACGTCACCGAGTCCACGCCACTCTATGGCCTGGCGAGAGAAGGAGAGCGGGCCTCTCCTCCTCTAGCCCATCCATGGCTGTGCCTAGCTGCCCGTATGCTGCAGGGCATCTGCTGTGGATGCCAGGGCGAAGGGCGAGCATGCAAGAGTGAGCCGAGAATGCTGGTAGCTTCATATGCGCTGCCTTCACGCGCGTTTGGTGCTCTAGGCCACGTGATCCGATTTTTATAAACGCGGCACACTTGAAATGGTGAAATGAGTGGCAGCACAAAACGTTCGATTTGGGACAAGTACGCGCGCTTTTAGCTACTCGCGCTCCTCATCCATCATGTGCGCTTTCCGACAGGGAGTGCTCGCGATCATCAAGGGAAATGTGCTGATGTTTCTGTTTTAGCGCAAGATATCACCCTTGCTTACTAAGTAAGCGAAGGTTTGCTGCAATTTATGCTGCCGATAAAGCTACGAACCTTCCTTCGTGCAATTATTTATTGCCTTGCTATCGCTGTCCATGCTTCGTCTTTCAAGCGAAATTGCGAATTTTTATGGCCCGGACTCTGGCTTCATGGTCCCGTCTGTGTTGGAATTGCTAGCACTTCAGTTGCAGGGCCTGTTAACCCAGTTCCCGCCGTGTTACTTAGAGTAAAAGCTGCTCTCCTGGAGAATGCCCGAGATGAGGACATATGTCTCGGAGCAAATTTTGCACTCAGGTGACTGTCGGGTTCGCGTGCAGAAAATCGCATTTGAGTAGCAGTGTTCAAGGACAGATGCTGTTGCGAATGTCAACAGAGGAATCACGGGAACACTGGCTTCGACGCGCGGCTTGCTTCTTTCGGCGATGAGACCGTCTCACGGTCTATTAAATGTTCCACGTAGAAAAAGTAATGGCAAAGACTGTGCAGCATTGAGCCATGATCCTATCTGACTGTCTTTCTCCGTTTGTTGTCAAGCTCATCTGTGACAAGTAGCTTCAACATTTCCTATCTTCAAAGCTCCAGGCTATTACAGACATAAGAAGAGACAGTAACGTGAATGTTATTGACAACAGGTGTAAGCCCTCAAATACTCCATTTTGTCTTCATCCATTTCCAAGCTTAGACTTGGACATTCCTTCATCTGCTTCTCCTCGTTCTATATCTGCAAAAAGTTGCAGTTGCAGCACTGAAGTTGCAAACGCTAAATAATTTAGTATCCAGAAGAATGTAGCTTTTGTGGCAATTCTCGCTTTACCAAGACAATTTTGAGAGCACGTTAGTGGAATTATGTTACAGTTGCAATACCCAAAGATATGGTCTTCTAATTTTATTCAATTAACTTGGATTGAACTTTTAGAAAATAACCATCGTACTTAAAGCTTTGCTCCTTCAAGCAAAAAGAAAAAAAATTACGGCAGAGCTTATCTCACGATGACTGTCGACGGTAATGCGAATAGCATTCGAGCAAAGTAGCGACATACCGTATTCCTGAAGCCACGCTTAATTACCATTTGCAGTGGTAACTGTGGCACTTTCAATGTTTCATCTAAATGCCACATACTCTGGTGTCATCCCGCTTTGCAATGGCACTCGCTCGCCAAGGTTACACATGAGCATGGAGGCAGACGACGACCGTACGACGCCGACGCGGGAACGATAGAATGACGCTGGGGAAATGATTTGACGGGACAACACAAGTTGGTATGACGACCGCGGCATGACAAGAACGAGATGTCCATTCCTAAATTATTAGGATGGTCTAACAACAACAACGTGGCGACGGCAACATAAGGACAGTGAGACGGTGGTACGACGACAAGCGGATGAAGAAGCTTGAATGACGATGATGGCACGATCACGGTGGCATGAAGGGGACGGTACGACAACGGATACATGATAGCGTCTGATAGTGGCGATAGCATGATTACGTTATATTGACGGACAGGGAATGACGTCGATTAATCAACGAAGGTGGCATGACGACGACGGGATGATGACGATGGGATGAGAGAGAGAGAGAGAGGAAAGGGGAAAGCAGGGAGGTTAACCAGAGAAAAAGATCCGGTTGGCTACCCTGCGCTGGGGAGAGAGGGGAGGGGGAGTTCAAGTGGTAACAAAGTAGAGATAAAGAAAGGAAGGAGCGTACACACACAATCACAATCGGTCACTGTCACCGAAAACTGTCATCGCACCGCACAGAGACACTTGCCGCACTATCAACATCTGTTCAGGCTACAGCAATGGCGTTCCTGAAGTGATGACGCAGGTGAAACGACACCGTGACCACGATGGCATGATGACGGTGTGGCGACGATGGCTCCCGACGGCATCACGAGAGTGGGATGTCGATGTTACAACAAGGGCCATGTGACGAACGCGGCGGCATCACGGCGATGGTATGGCAACGAATACATGACGACTACTGCATGATGATTACGCAATGACGACGATGGTGTGACAAAGGCATAAGGATAATGGGGTGACGTCGAGTGTATGATGAGAATGGCGTCACGGTGGCTGTACCATGAAACCTCTGTGATGGTGTTGGCGTGGCGACGATGGCCTCAGCACGACGGCATGACGACAACGGTCCGACAACGGATGCACGATAGCGAGTGTCTGACGATGAAGGCATGACTAGGGCGACATAGTCACAATTGAACTACAACAGCAGGATTACGGTAGAAGGACTCATATTGACGTAGATCTAACAACAAAGGTGGTATGACATCGACGGCAGATGACAATGGGAAGACGTTACCGAACTGAATATAATGATAAACTGCAGTTTGACGACGATGGCGTAATGACGAGAGTTGGATGACAAAACTGGAATGACAATGCAATTACAACGATGGCATCACGACCACGAACACGTACCTAGTGGCCCACGCAATTAGACAACTTGGACCACTGGGTCGGAGTTGGAAGCATGACGACGACAGTGTGACGGGGGTCACGTCGCGAGGCTGGAATGTCACACCACGATGGCGGTGTGACAAGGAGTGTATGACATCTGTATGAGGACGACGGCTTGACGAGAGTCGGGTAACGAAGCTGGAATGGCGACAACGCAACGACCGCGACTGGCCCAAGGTATTAGGCCACTGGGTACAGAGCAGAAGGCGGGACGACGGCGGCATTTCGAGATTAAGATTACGAAGCTCGAATGATCACGATGGATCTACCACGACGGCATCGCGACCAGGAGCACTTAGCTAGTGACCCATGCAAGTAGGCAACCAAGGAAGAGTGGGACGCGCTCCTGCAAAGTCCCGTCGTTGAGGACCAAATCCTGGGCGTCCAGCGCGCCCGCGGTCGGGCCGGTTGGCTAGATCTGTCAGTCCCGTCGTGGGCTTAGCCGGATGCGCGTTTTTTCCCGTTTTGCTGGACCCAATAAAAGTTCACTCACTCACTCACTCACTCACTCACTCACTCACTCACTCACTCACTCACTCACTCACTCACTCACTCACTCACTCACTCACTCACTCACTCACTCACTCACTCACTCACTCACTCACTCACTCACTCACTCACTCACTCACTCACTCACTCACTCACTCACTCACTCACTCACTCACTCACTCACTCACTCACTCACTCACTCACTCACTCACTCACTCACTCACTCACTCACTCACTCACTCACTCACTCACTCACTCACTCACTCACTCACTCACTCACTCACTCACTCACTCACTCACTCACTCACTCACTCACTCACTCACTCACTCACTCACTCACTCACTCACTCACTCACTCACTCACTCACTCACTCACTCACTCACTCACTCACTCACTCACTCACTCACTCACTCACTCACTCACTCACTCACTCACTCACTCACTCACTCACTCACTCACTCACTCACTCACTCACTCACTGGGTCGACAGACAGACAGACAGACAGACAGACAGACAGACAGACAGACAGACAGACAGACAGACAGACAGACAGACAAATAGATAGATAGATAGATAGATAGATAGATAGATAGATAGATAGATAGATAGATAGATAGATAGATAGATAGATAGATAGATAGATAGATAGATAGATAGATAGACTCAAAACTGGTGAAGTAGGAAAATAATGTTATTCGCATGAAAAAGTTTTAACATAACCTTTCGCCCTTTTAGAATATAGATTAGTCTTTCATATGTATTGGCTTACGAGCGCTTGTTTTAATCAAAGCTTGCCACAATTCAATGATGGCATTGAAACTTATGTCCTTGCCTGTGAGACTCTGGTGATATATTGAAGCTTAGAGACCTGTTTCTCTCTCTCTCTTTCTCTCTCTCATATATATATATATATATATATATATATATATATATATATATATATATATATATATATATATATATATGAGAGAGAGGTTCTATAGGTTCTATATAGGTTCCTTAGGTTCTAAATATATATAGAACCTAAGGCTCTATATATATATATATATATATATATATATATATATATATATATATATATATATATATATATATATATATATATATATATATATATATATATATATATATATATGCTATGTCTTTTATTTCTTTGCCAAGGTCTATTCTTTGCAGTCCCGTTAATGAAATCGGATTCCGGATCAAACCGTTGTCTATATATCCGGTATTTCTTTCTTTCTTTCTTTCTTTATTGATTTATTTAAGACAATGAACAGATTGTCTTAGGGGATACGGCTAAAGGCAATACATTTGCCTGACTAGGCCGTGCCACCCGTACATTGGCAGCAACATGGCAGTGGCAGGCTTTCAGGAGATCACACATGAAATTAAAGTAGTACACATTTTCAACACTTGAGTACACAATTCGCGTAAGAAGAAAGAAAAAAAAGGTTAAAGTTTATACAGTTTTCTAATCAATTGAAGCCCAACAATGACAGGAAAAAAAATGTATGTACGAAATTTTCCATACCTGTAGCTGAAAGGATAAAGTTTACACAGTTTTCTAAAAACAAAAAAAAGAAACATGAACAGAATTTTCTATACCTGTAGTTCAACATTTTTGTTAGTCTTCGGATAGTAACAATTCTTTTACCGTTTTCTTAAAGCTTTGCTTTGAAATTCCAGAATTTAGCAGGTCCAATACCAAGGGGTAGTCGTTTAGGAGGTTAGGAAGTTGAACTGCTAGTTTTTGATCTCGGTATTTCGTTCTGCAACGTGGTTTTCCTATCAGAGTTTTTCTGAGCTTATAGTTTGTCGTTCTGCCATGGTATTTACTTTGGAAGGAACATTTGTCTTCCCAGAATAGCCGTGAAATTCCAAGGAATAATTTGTAAGTGTGAAGTTTTGATGCTGTTTTGATACTACTTGTATTAAATTTCACGCATCTTTTGCTCTAAATGTGGCTTCTTCTCGCGAGGAAACTGAATATTTAGGAGAGGGGTGCTTCGGCTCCTCAGTTTCTTCCGCGATACAAAGCTGGAGTATAAACGCAGAACCGTGTGGGCTGGATGTCAGGGCGACGTAGAATAAATGATGCTTAGCTTGGTTCAAATGAGTTTTGTCTGTGCGAGTTGCGACGGACTACAGGTTCCACCGCACTTGATAAATGTCGATCGATCGTAGCAACTGCCAGGAGCTTTTGCATGGTTCGGTCTGCCTGTGAAGAGCGGCACAGCTCCTCCTCCTCTGGTACAGGTCTTTTCATTAGGTTTTCCTTATAAGAGACGTCGGCTGCTAGCCCGCTGCGACTACTGACTATGCAACGAATAGCGTTCGTACTCCGGTGCTTTTTGAGGTCCTGTTCGCTATAAAACAACCACTCGTATAAGGCTTGAACGAAAACGAAGCATATTTCGACGTTTCGAGGTCCGCTACGGGCCCCTTGTTCAGAATGGAGATGAGCGCGAGAGGGGGCAATTAGGTCTTATGTCAAATAACCGGGTTGTATAAATAAAATATGTGCGCCCTTTCATGAATTATAGTCATTTACAAGCAGCTTGCATTTCTTTTTATTATTTTCCCAGTGAGATGCAAAAGAAGCCTTGAGTATTCGTTCAGTTTTATGCTTGCGCAAAGGCGTTCAATTGTTTGTGCAAATAGTTAAAAGTATTTTTTTTTCTCTTTTTGGTAGAACGGCGTCTGCTCGCATCAATACAGGCCAAGGAAAGCGGCGTTCGAGAATAGGTCGTTGTTATGACCATCTCCTTAGAATAGGAGTGGCACCAAGTTCTTTATTTGTATCTTTTTGCAGCGCTTATCATCGCTCTTTAGCATCCACAGTTCACATTAACAAGCCATAGTATCGGGAAAAAGTCAATTTCCCTAAATAGTATTGTATTTTCATTCAGTGGGTTAATGGTCTATACGCTACTAATAATCCCGCCGTCTTTTGCTCTACTCCATGGCAGATTCATCAGCCTTTCATGTATTGTTCTTAAAGCCTAAGGCATCGGGCAGGGTAACAACGCCTTCATTTTCCCCTGTGTAGATACTGCGACGTGCTAACAAAATATGTATTGTGGTTATTGGGCTGTTTCCACACGCTACGCAGGCGTTGTTCTTGCCTGCAAATTTTCTCCTGTAACAGTCGTCTCAGAAATCCTGATCTAGCTTCGAACAGCAGCGCACAGCCCTTTCAATTATCGTAATTTTTTCACATTGTAATGTCTTCATTTGTCGTTCGATGACGTTTTCTCGCTGGCTTCTCCTCTATCACGCCTGTCCTGTGTACCGTTTCTGTACCTAAAGGGTGCGCAAAGTCTGAAAGGACGTGATGACTTCAACAATAGCAGCGATATTTAAGTCAAGAATCGAAGCATTCATGTCAAATTTTTACATTGTTTTTTTCCCCCTGGCAGAACCTAAGGCTCTAAAATAAAAACATATTCGACCTCAGTTAGTGCATGAATTCGACTTCAGTAACGGCTGCATGCTTGGATCACATAGTGGGCTTTAATGATTGGCAGTTCTTCCAAGATAGCGGCTGTTAGTGGGCTTTTAACAACGTATAGCTGCTTGTCAGTCTCTCTCGCTATGTGACGCTGTCCATACATAGTACCCTAGCAGTTTTTTTGCGTGTGGGAAGCAGAGGCGCCACATTTAGGGTGATGTGGCCACAGATGGCCGCAGCCAGCTCACTCTTCGATCGCGCAAGCTTTGCGGCACCACGGAAATTCATTACTTGACAGTGGCGCGTGTTGGGTCTTGAAATGTAACGACTGACTGGATAATGACGGACGCGACTGGAACAGACATTGCTTTAATCCGCCATTGCTCAGCTTATAGAGTTGCCAACTGCGTATATAAATTCGGTTAGACAAAGTGGGTATGTAACAGAATTCACGCTACATAGTTGCCAACCGGCTTTTATTACTTGGCTATATGTAGCAACAGAGACACTCAAGCACGTAATGACATCGTGCGCAGGAAGCTTGGCTGTCAACTGAGCCACTTGAAGCTGCTGGGCAACGGCCATAATCGGCCTTTCAGGGTTCTCACTACTCACGGCCTTCACCCGCTGGAAAAAAAACTCAACCGCCTGAATGCCGTCTGACCACTGGTAGGGCTTATCTTTACTTTGTGTCAGCTTATAGTTGGCCATAAGCTGTTGTTGCCTCACGCGAAGAAAAGAAAGAATTTGGCGACATTCAATAAGCTGGTGATCTCCAAGTCACTATTGTGTAAGGTGACTAAAGCAGCGAGCGGCTTCTGTCTCCCGTGTCCGACTGCAAGCTGATACCCTGGAATGGAGGGCAAGGGGAGTAAAAGATAACAGCAAATAGATGCTACAAAAAGTAGGCAAGAAGAGAAAACAAAAAGGAAAAAGGAAGGAAAGAATACCGCACTGCATAAAGTTTGTCTCTAAGACCAGTTCTTCGCAGGAAGCGCCACAACGCTTTCAAAGTATTCTGTGCTGAAGACGGTCTGAGACAGTTTCAAGAAGCTCCTGCAGCTTCTTACCAGCAGACACGAAGCCGGCGCTTGCCTCTCCTCTGCTTCTGAAATTGGGTGCTGTCGGGTGGCGTTCGCTTAAATAATAAGCGCCTATGCTCTGTTATTATAAATGATAGAATGAGTAAAGAATAAAAGCTGATCGTTCCCCACGAAAGTATGAACTTCACTGAATATTGATGACTGGAACTACAATAAACATTGCCAAGACATTCAGGGTTGCTTCTAAAAATCAGCAGCACAGAGATGCACGTCCGCCAGTATACTTAAGGCAAATGTTGCCATATTACACGTGTTGGAAATGTGAGGAAAAACGCGTCTTTCTCTTCGCTGTGGGCTGTTGTTTGTTTTTGCCCCTCCTAATATGGCGGCGCTCCGGCTTCATTTGAATGACGTCATTTACCCTCCGGAAAAAACTTTTTAAACTCTCCTCGACGCCAACCATAATTTTTGAGAAGCACGTGCTGTCATGCGAGGCCTTTGTGGCGTCTGAACGCTTAGATGATGTAGTCTGTGGTAGCGGTTGTGTCACGTTCCTCCACCGCTTGGGTTGCGGGGCGCGTCAGTCGAAGTCCGCTGCACGTGCCTTGTGCTCTTCTTCCATGGGTAAAACACGTTCCAATTACGCATGCTTGCGAACTTATTTGTGACTATGCTCTAACTATTCATATATGACACTCTGGGGCCGCAACTTCTGCGGTAACCTAGTTTCGTCCAGATACCAAATAGAACTACCTTCTTTTTTCCTTCTGCGTTTAAATGTACGGCTTCTAAAGAAAAAAAAATGAATACGCATGGCATCAAACATTTGAATTTTCTGCCAACAACAAATAACAAAGGCGCCGTCTTTCGGCTTTCTTCGCTTTAACAAGATGCTGAATGCGAAGTTTTGACACCTCATAGAATGATGGATTTGCTAGAGGTAATTTATAAAAGACTGGAGGGCAGCGTTTCCTGTGAAATTCGTCTGTTCATTTATTTTCTCTTCTTCAGACAGATTCCGTTGCCTTAGTTGTCCTAGGACTCCTAAAGGCGGCTCCGGGCTCTTGTTCTGCAGCCTCGCTTCTGGAATGTCAAAGATCTCAATGAAGAAATAGCGAAATGGACTCGTGTATGTTATTATTTATTCTATTATAAATGCTTCCATTGGATCACTGCCTAAAGACGCGGACGAGGAAGAAGTCATATACCTTAACTTCAAACATGGCAAGGCTAAATGAAGGGTATTACACGCCCGCATTATGAACTTGATTGTTGTGGGGGCACTTCTGAGGCCCCATCAAATTGGCTTCAGGGCTGGGTGCTTAATACAGCAAGATCACATAGATCATTAAACTTATAGCGCGGCGTCAAAGACAGAATGCCGCATTAGTCACTTTTGACATTTTGAAAGTTCAGGAAAGCGTTGAACATGTCTTCTCACTGAATCAGTTGTGAAGTCGAACTTTCAAGTCTCCACGCCACGTCAACCAGCGTCTTTTCGACCGTTTAAAGATAGAGTTAAAAAGATTCTCAATTTCAAGTAGTAACCCATACTGTAGCGTTCTCAGCGCCTCTTCTTCGAGTTCTTCAAGGAGCAGACCTTTCTCCGATATTTTTAACTACCGTGTCATTAGGATGGTCATACTTACATCTGTGTGTATGATAAGTTTTTTTTTCTCTTCATCGGAAAATGACAATCAGATCTTGTGTGAAGACCGATAAGTTTATCTTAAGTTACTTTATTGTGACGTAGTAGCGCACGCAGCAATATTGACTTCCTTGCAGGGGGTACTGCATAAGCGGTGGTCATAGTTCAATTGGTATACAACATAATTCTCAAGGATTCGTAATACGTACACAGTTGTACAAGAGACGTGAAATAATTGTAGTACCAGGTTAGCTCTGCGGGTGGACATTAAAGGGCCCCTAAACCTTTGCGACAACCAATGAAAGAGTGTCGTGTGCTCCTCTCCGGGTTTTTTTTCAGTCACTTCTTGACACGTCGTGACGCCAACACGGTAATGCAGCAGGTGACGTCACTAGCATAAAAGCTGTTGATGGGTGCATGTACGAGTGACGCCCTTTCTGATGCGTCTGCAAGCATTTCTTTGCCGCGCGCCCGCTCTTCCTCGTCATCTCGATTGCTTGTCGTGAGCAATGAACTTAACTGACCTCGTTTAGCATGTTCGGCATTAGCTAAACTGGTTAGCCTCCCTGCCTTTGCTTCTCCACTTTTTTTTTGCCTTCCTTTCTTCTTTCCTTCTGTGTGCGGCGTTTACGGCGCGTAGCCGAAAAGCCGAAGGGGATGGTGTTTTCAAACAAGAGCACCAACGTGACGCAGTGTTCACGTGAGAGAAACGGATAAAAGAGCACTCAAGGGGAGGGTAGCGAAGGCAAGGGAGGAGCCAATCGCGCACCTTCTAGCGGGCGCTCATAATGTTTTTCATAACTTCCAGGCCAGGGTGTTCGTTTTCATTAGCACCGAATTCACGTTCTTCAAGCATTTTCTTGAGCACGTTTTCTTTTATCCACTGAACGCGAGAATTCGCGAAGTTCTTCCGGCGTTCTGCTTTGTTAGTAACTTTCAGATGCAGTTTGACGACACTTTTCCAAGTAACGCCATAACCTCCTATCTTGACAGATTTTAAATTTTGCATTATACAAAATAAAATTTTGTACTTCCCTGTATTATTGTTTTGGCGAATGATGCATCGTAAAGTGAAACAAAACGTGACGTCCTTCGATTACCTCTTTATTTTTAAACATTTTTTTAAAGAATTCAATGCGGCAGCTTTACCTCTCCGAAAATAAACCGTGTCAGCAGATTTCGCAGTGGTCGTCACTGCTTCCCTGTTCCTTGACTTGCAGGTTTTGCTTAAGTCGAAGTTATTAGCCTATTTCCACTTACACTTAATCCGATTGGTCTGGGTACCTTTTCATAAGGGCTTACTTCTTAACAAAACGACGGATTAACCGGCCGAGGCGCTGACGAATTGTGGATTTATCTTAAGCCACCATCACGGAAGCTAGATTTGAGCGCTCGACGATGCGTGTATTTTCGGCGCCTTCGCTAACTAATGAGGTCGAGGATTTACAACTCCTAATAGGCCCTTGGAGCAGCTTTCTCTGCCAAGCGCGAAAGCTTGAAGTGTTCGTCACAACGCTAGGCTGCCGCATACAGGCACTAAGTGTCAGTCCTTTTCCTATTCCCCAGTGCAGTTGCTGGGTGTCCAACTGGGTTAAGCCTCGTTAACCTACCTGCCCTTTTCTTTTTCCTTCGCGCTCTCTCTCTCTATTCACATAGAGGTGGTCTGGCGCTTTCCCCGCTACACTTGTTTTCTGGTGGAGCCGTAATAATGTATCATTGCCTTTTACCGCTACACTTGTTTTCTGGTGGAGCCGTAATAATGTATCATTGCCTTTTACGAACATTTGACCTTTGAAACGCCACTTATACTGTTCCCCTTTTCCCCACGTACTTTGCGTGTGCCCTCAACATGCGGCCGAACGAAGAAAACTCAAATCTACTGTTGACAGCTTGGACTCCCGCCCCTTTTCAGAAGAAAAGCTTTTGGGCGTGTGGAGGAGTGTTGACTGTGCCCAACGTGCCATAAAAGCACTTGTGAACTTTTTAAGTGAGACTGGTTTAGACGATCGCCTCTAGAAGCTGTGAGACGTGTGGTCAGTGCGAAATGTGTTTGCGCAAAAACTTTTTGTGGCAAGATTACTCTTTGTATGGACAAGATTAATCTTAGTGTATTGCGTCTCCAGTGCGTATCCGCATATTGGACAACGTGTATATAGTATCTCATTGTACCATATCATAATCATCCGCCACCTACCTTTCCCTGTATTTCCCACTTCCCCATTCCCCAGTGAGGAGTAGCAGGCTAGAGACACGCTCTCCAGGCCGACCTCTCCTCCTTTCTCTTCATTAAAATCTACTCCTCCTCTTTCCTTTGGGTGCCTCGGCTCTGAGACAAAGCGACAAGAATGGTTTCCCGGCTACTTAGGATTTCCTTCAAGACCCAAGCGCTTATCATGCAATGATAGTCAGTTCTTGGGGGTTACGTACATTGCTTTATTTTATTTTATGATCTTTTGTTGTTCTTTGCGCTCGCATTCCATTTTCTTTTGCATACCTATAATATACGCTGCTACTTCAATAATTTTGTTCAAGTGGGTGGGCGCGGCGTCCCTTATAGGAGACAATTGCTAAGCCAGCTTATTTATCTCTCTTTGTGGTGTTTATATACATTTACATCAATAATAATAATACATATTTTATTTGTGATAGCTGGCCAATCCACCAGAGTCGGCATGTGTAGTAATTACAACAAGAAGGTTCCTAATGCTGTTATTACTACACGAAATTCAAGTGCGGTCACACGCGCGCGCAGGTACGGTCACAGGCCGATCGAAATTTTAAAAACGGGGAGCGTCGCTTTATCTTAGTTGGGCTCTGGTAGTTCTGGCAACGTAAGATTGCAGTTAAAGGTTGTCGCTAAATGTGCCGGCTTATCATTCGCGCCAGCTGCCAGCGGTCTACGGGGCTTCACGACAGACGCTAAGAATGCCGCCCCCTACCGCTCTGTAGTGTAAGCGCTTTGTTCGTGCTTGTCTCCCTTTCTTTCTATCTCCCCCTTGCACTCTGTTTCTCTTTTTATCCCCCTTATCCCTTCCCCCTGCGCTGGGTAGCCAACCGGAACTACCTCTGGTTAACCTCCCTGCCTTTCTCTGCATTATTTTTTTTCTCTCTGCAGCACAACACATTCTCTCCTGAGTCTTTGCCGCTGTTGTGACCTTGCAGCCACATTGACTAACGTTTGTTTTTTGCTTTTCCCTTCTAGGAAGCACGACGCACGGGAGGTCAATGTTGATGGCACTACTTCACGTAGAAGATTTATTATTCGAGACTTTCCACTGTGATGCAAACTGAAAGTGCACGGAGTCTTCAAGCGCTGCAGGCGATGCCGTTTTTAGTACGTAGAAAAGTCCCAAGTTTGGGAGCGTGTATAGAAGCCATCAATGTAACGGAAATGTTTTCTCTAACACGGTAAAGCAGCATCCGCACCTATATTGTGTCGCACGCGCAGTGCTTGCAGCTAATCTCAAAATGAACAGAACAAAGCGAGACTCGCTCATACTGCATTCCAGCAGAAATTGGGTTCCGCAGAACTCACTCGGGCTCAGGCTGGCTCATGGACTCATACTTACTTGGTCACACTCGGATCGCGAAATCACCAAGTTGCTGACAAAATACTGCTTAAGTAGTAATTTAGTAGGCCTATTCCTTCCGCATTGGAACAGCCGACAGTACTGCTTTGGGCAACTGCGGCTGTGCGGAGACGAACAAGCACCTCCTCTGCTACTGTCTCCACTTAGAGTGCGGCAAGAAAAGTGCTCGCGACCACGCTATAAAAAACAAACAAACAAACAAACAAACTGGACGATCGTTCCTTGACGGAGGAAGAAGTCCTAGGACGCTGGTCCAGACGAGTTTTGGCACTCGAAAGCTTCATGCCCGGCTCAGGTTCTTAAAAACTTGTGAATTGGGCGACCTGCTTTCACAGTTTTAGCGCGTTGCGTCGCGTTATTGCGTGCATTTTTTCTTAAGTTTTTTAGTCCTTTCATTACCTTTTATTCCTTTACCCCTTTCCCCAGCGCCGAGTAGGCACTCGGTACACACAGGAGCTAACTTCCATGCCTTTCCCTCTCTTTTTTCTCCTCTCCTTGAGCACTGCCCCGCACAGGCAACCTCAAACTGCACGTAGCGCCATGAAGCTGTCGCTATAAAATCAAAAGCTGCGGACGAAAGGTTTCACCGCAGGGCTTTTCTGCCCTGCGGTGCGTCAAACATCGCACGCAAAACCACTAGCTCTCTGTTCGGTAGAGAGTGCTGTAGTCTCCAAACTGAGTGTCACCCACGCCCGGACGTGCAAGCAGCTATATGCATGGCGCCACTCCCTGTTGCACAGTCGCCATCCATTTCATGACTCGGGGAAAAACAATTCCCCTGCGATAACGATACGCCCTAAGGCGAAATTTGAGTACAGCTCTAAACGTGTTTTCATTTCGCGGTATATTGGTTGGCGCGGGCAATCTGACTCGTGCGGCGCGTACTGTCGTTGCTAATCTGGAGATCGGCATACGCGGCATACGCAGCAGCCGCCGATACGGCAACGAAAGCTGCCGGCGGCAAGGATTATGTAATAAGAAGCGGCGCCACATCCCCCAGCATAGCAGCGGATGACCCAGGCGCGTCAACAGCGAACTTTAAGCTGAGCACAACGTGTATACTCAGAGGTGCGTAATCTTTACTTGCATACCACTGCAAAATTGATTCGCTCACTGCTTGCTGCTGGAGATACAATATGGGAGAGAAACAGCCTACCACAATCAAAGAGCTTGCTAAGGTCCTAAATGAGCTTACGGCTAACGTTGGAATGCTGGACGGGAATGGTAAAGATGTTAAAACATCAATTCAATTTACCCGCCGTGGTTGCTCAGTGGCTATGGTGTTGGGCTGCTGAGCACGAGGTCGCGGGATCGAATCCCGGCCACGGCGGCCGCATTTCGATGGGGGCGGAATGCGAAAACACCCGTGTGCTTAGATTTAGGTGCACGTTAAAGAACCCCAGGTGGTCAAAATTTCCGGAGTCCTCCACTACGGCGTGCCTCATAATCAGAAAGTGGTTTTGGCACGTAAAACCCCAAATATTATTATTATTATTATCAATTCAATTTATGAGGGATAAGTCTGATAATAGTCAAACGAGCCTTACTGAAGTCTGCGCAGATCTCAAGAATCTACAGAAGGATCACATTGCCCTTAAAGAATGAAAATGAAGAGCTACAGAAGGAGCTGGCTGATGCTAGAGCAAAGCTGATCGAACCCAAGCAGTATAGGAGACAGAACAAGACTGAAATTAAAGGGCTACCACATGATCTCTCAGAACGTCTTCAGATCATTGTACAAGTTTTTGGTGAGAAATTGGGGGCCAAGATTGAAACCTCTGAAATTGGTGTCGCACACAGGGCGCCTGCAAAGGAAGAAGAAGAAGAACGTAAACTTTATATTCAAATTAATGAGATTCGAGTCCAGCGTCTTTTTTAGTGGTTCTAGGCACCCGCCGCGGACGCGGTTCCTAGATCTTGTCACGAAGCGGCTTCCTCGGCTCGCTGGACAGCTTAGAGTTGTGCTGTCAGGTTCGAGCTGAGCAGCGCGGTCTTCCAGCGCGAGCGGAGGCTGGCGGTGAAGGAGACGGAGAGGTAGGCACTGCCCGACTTGTTTGTTCAGTCCTGACACTCCCATAACATGTGATGAAGTGTGGCAACTTCGACACATGATGTGCATCTGTTCCTAGTGTACATGTCTGGATACATGGCGTGCATGAGTGTGGGATTTCTGTAACAATCCATTTGTAATTGTCTGAAGTGTACTGCTTGCGTCCTGTTTAACCTAGCGTGAGGGAATGGGTATACGCGTCTTTGTAACTGGCAGTGTGTTGTCATGTCATACGATCCTCCCACGCCCAGACGTTTGCAGTATACCCCGAGGGTGCTCTTCCTCCGATGATGCTCGGTGAGTGAGGCCTCGAGCACCGCGGTGAGCCGCTTCGTTGGGGGTGCTCAATCCAGTCTGTGCCGGAATATATAGCAAATGCCTTCGGTTATCGAAGTCAGTCTCTCCCTGATGTATGGAATGTCGCTGGAGTATGTGATACGCCTCTTGCGAGAGGCACCAATTTGGAAAATTGCGAAGTGCAGTTTGCGAATCGCAGATCACGTATGTCGCTTTGGTTTGTGTGAGGGCCAGTGCTATGGCTGCTTACTCTGCCGCTTCGGCATGTGCTGTGTTCATGGTGACGCTCGTGAGGTGGTTGCCTCGGTGGCTAGTAACTGCCGCCATGAAACTCTTCCTGTCTCGATAGCGGGCTGCGTCGGTGAAGACCGCCTCCTTGTCGTTGGAGTAATTTTTGTTCATGTGTTGTGCCCTGGCTTTACGCCTCCCCGTGTGGTGTTGGGGGTGCATGTTGCAAGGCAATGGGGGTACGTGTAGTTGCTCGCCTATGGCTCTTGGAATTTCTACTTTGATGCCGTGCTGCGTGTGCACATGGTACGTGATGCCGAGCTTTTCAAGCACGTGTCTGCTCGGGCGGGTCTTGGATAGACGCTCTAGTTGGGACACTTCTTGCGCCTCCACGATTTCCTCGAGCGTACTGTGTAAGTATAGTTATAAGAGCTTGGCGGCGCTGACCCCGGGCGCAAGACCCAACGCACATTTGGACGCCTTACATATGAGGGCGTTGAGCTTGTTTCTTTCCGCAACCGTCCAGTTGTGAAACGCTGCCGTGTACTTTATTTGAGAAATGACGAAGGCTTGTATGAGTCGTATGACGCTGCCTTCGCGCATGCCCGCGTGTTTGTTGGTGATGCGTCGAATGAGCTGCATCGTGCTGGTGGCCTTTGCCATTATCTTGCGAAGTGCTTCGACATTGCCGCCGTTGTGTTCTATCATCATTCCTAGTACCCGGATCTTGTCTACCATCGGGATGGGTAGGCCGTTTGATGCTGTTAATTGGACGTCTTTCTTTTCCGGGGGGGGGGGGGGGGTGTAGCCTTTATGTGGGCGCCCCTTTCTGACCAGTCTATATAGCAGCAGTTCGGATATTTCGGTCGAGCAGGCGAGTCTCGTGCCCACGAGGTAATTTTCCAAGCATTGGATGGCCTGCTTTAAACGTTGCTCGATCGCTCCATCGCTGCCCGTTGTCTTCAAGATCGTAATATCATCCGCGTATAGCGTGTGATGCAGTCCTTCGATTTCAGGCAATCGGTCGGGTAACCCCAGCAGGACGAGGTTGAAGAGCATCGGCGAGATCACCGAACCCTGTGGGGTGCCCGAGCTCCCGATGTTCATTTGATCGAACTCTAGCTGTCCCACTCGCATGCGAGCGGTTCTTCACGTGAGGAAGGCTCGGACGTAGTTGTACGTTCGCAGTCCGAGATTTAGCTTGTCTATTTGTCGCAATATGACATCGTGGCGAACGTTATCGAAGGCCCTCTTCAGGTCCAGCCCGAGGATGGCTCTCGTCGAACGCCCCGGATTGTCTATGATTTGGTGTTTTAGTTGCAGAAGGGCGTCTTGCGTAGAGAGATGTCTTCTGAACCCAATCATGGTGTGTGGAAATAATTCGTTGTCCTCGAGATGATCCGTGAGTCTACTGAGAAACGCGTGCTCCATCAACTTGCCCACGCAGGACGTGAGGGAGATGGGGCGCAGGTTCTCCAGCTGTAATTTCTTGCCGGGTTTTGGTATCAGTGTGATCATTGCTTCATAACATTGCTGGGGTAGCTTGCTGTGCGTCCAACACTCGTTAATGTATTTTGTTAGTTTCTCGATCGATCAGTATTCTAGGTTGCCTGGTGCCCTATTGGATATTCGAGAAAAAAGAAAAGAGAAATGCTATCGTCAGGTTTGTTAGTCGATCTTCTCGCAACAAGGTGCTCCAGGCAGCACAGAAGAAAAAGCCAACTACTGCTGATTTTGGCTTTGAGGGCACAAACACCATCCAGATAAATGAATACCTTTGTCTGTAACAAAAAAAAAGATACTGCTTGTAAAGGCCGCTCAACTTCGCAAAGAAAAACAGTGGAAATTTTCGTGGCTCTCGCAGGGCAAGATTCTTGTTTGTAAGACAGAAACGTCTTCTGTGATACGTATTTCACGAGAGAGTGACCTTGTGAAAGTTGTACAAACTTAAAAATTTAACCTTCAGGTGTTCTCAGTACAAGAAATAATTTCATTCACCAACCCATGACTTCAAGCTCTTACATTGTAACATTCGCAGCATTAACAGAAATGTAAATAGCCTACCTTTATTATTGATTGAAAATAAATTATAATACGATATAACCGCTTTAACAAAACATTAATAAAACCAAATGAACACATTAATATAACTGGATATAACAGTCGCCGCTCCTCGCCCTGGCAAACATAGAGGGGGGGGGGGGGTGTTGTTATACATAAACAAGAAGAAGAATAGAAAATTCTTTCCCCAGTGAGCAATCAGATACGGCAGCAACATTGCATGTTATTTATTGAACTAGCCAAAGGAATAAATATAGGAGTAATCTACCGGCCTCCTTGTTCTAAAGTAACCAATTTTCTTGATTGCTTGGAAACCGTTCTTGAACAGTTATCGCTAAAGAAATTATATTGTATGCAGTGGGATCAATTTAGATTTGCTTGGAAGCACTAATGGTGCTTATGGAACACAAATTGGTTCTTACGGCTTTTTTAGTGCCACGACACATCCTACTCACGTTACTGACAATTATGCCGCACTTATTGACCACATGTTATGCCATTTAAACTAGGACGATACGATTTCCACAGTAATAGATACCGACATAATGGATAATTTTTCTATTTTTTGTTGTTGGCTTCCTTCTTATGTAGCGTATACCGATATCTATATATCGTTCGGTTATCCATTTTGACAACTTGCTGCGCGACAACGTCACTGTAGTTGGAGATACGATTCTATGTGGCAGTGAGGTGAACAACACGCATGCTTGCATTAGGACAGAAAACTAAGTGAGTTGATAAGCATCCATGTATTTTTGTGCAGCGCTCACAGATATGAGCTGATGACCCCCTTCAAATCGGAGTATGCGTCAAGAGGACAGCAACGCTACGGGTGGTTCGTCACGTGTTTAAAGATTACGGATTGCTTTCTTTCTCAACGTTTTTCAGAATAAACGTCAATTGAGAGTCAACGCCTGTCCAGCGTGCTGCCACGTTGTCCTTTGCCGATTTGTGTGTGTGAGAGAGAGAGAGGAAAGGGGAAAGGCAGGGAGGTTAACCAGAGAAAAAGATCCGGTTTGCTACCCTACGCTGGGGAGAGAGGGGAAGGGGAAAGTGGTAACAAAGTAGAGATAAGGATAGAAGGGAGCATAGACACACAATCACAGTCGGTTGCTGTCACCGCATACTGTCACCCCACAGCACAGTAACACCTGCAGCACTATCAACATCTGTTCAGGCTACAGCCGCTTGTCCAATTCTGTCGCCCTCAAAAACCGCAACAGTGCCCTCGTCGCCTTCTGCTGCGATGGCTTGATGATGTGTGTTGTTTTGTGGCGCAAGGGCCAGGTTTGGCCAAAGAGCGCCATGACTGGTGGTAGTGTTATGGATGTATTATGGAAGATGTGACTTGGCTGTAAAGTGGCCTAAAAATAGTCGCTGTAAAGTGCGTAAAATCTACGTGCTATAAAATTATGGCGATGACTGATGACAAATACTATGAACTTTAAAATCCATCGTAAAAGATTGATGCAATGTTTAAAATATGCGAGATGTTAAATTGCTTACAGCACTACTGCCTCGCCAGAGCCCTTGAACCACAAGGGCCTAGAGGCATGTGCTATTAAAAATAATTATCGCAGCGGCATCCTCTGGAGAGGAAGCGCTACGAACGTGTGGGGGCTAATAACATGCAACACGACATCTTTCAAAAAACCTAGGACGGCGTTGGTGTCAAACAGTGGTTCTGGACCAAGTAACATAACAGGATGAAGGGGGATGTGGTGGCGGTATGCTAAGAGAAAATGTTTTTTTCTTTCGGATTCGGCTTCCCGACACTCCAGTAGGACGTGGAGGACGGTCAGCCTCTCCCCGCATCTACCACAGGTTGGAGGCTCGTTTCCCGTGAGTAAAAAGTTATGTGTGCCAAAAGTGTGTCCTATTCTTAGACATTATTCTATGTCTATTGTCTATTGTCTATTGTATATTCTATGCAAGAATGTCTATTCTTAGACATTCTTGCATTGCATGCAGTTAATCCTACTGCTTCGGTCCCTGTCACAGACCTGAAGCCTTTGTTAAGAAGGAAACTACGAAGCCACTGGCAACGCATGTGGGACGAAGAAATAAATAATAAACTCCATGTAATAAAGCCGCAATTATGTTTCTGGCCTCCTGTAACCAAATCCCGTCGGACAGATGTCCTATTCTGCCGTCTAAGAATATACGCTTTACACAGAGCAGAATAAAGTTCATTAATTACCGGATTTTTGTGGTTAGAGAATGCCATCAACGCCTTCACAACACTAAGGGAGTCCGTATATATAACTGATTTCTGGAATTGTGATTTATTTATATGCTTTACGGCCGACAGCAGTGCGTAGGCCTCAGCCGTAAAGATACTAGTTTCCGGGTGCAGTACGTCGGATTCCGAGAAGGATGGACCGACGGCTGCAAAAGACACCCCGTCGTGTGACTTCGATGCGTCTGTGTAGAACTCCGTGCAGGAGTATTTGTGCTGGAGTTCCCGGAAATGCATCTTGATTTCAATCTCTGGAGCGTTTTTTGTAACTTCCATGAAAGATGTATCGCATTGTATCAGCTGCCACTCCCAAGGAGGTAGCAGCTTCGCTGGATGCATTAGGCGAAGTTCGAGGAGTGGAACATGCATTTCATGACTAAGCTCCCTCACACGCAGCGAGAAAGGCTGTCTTACGGAAGGACGATTACGAAATAGTGTAGCATATGTCATATCATTGATGGTGTTAAAACAGAGATGTTCGGGATTAGAGTGGACTTTCAAAAAATATGTTTGGCTGATGTATGATCTCTGGATATGAAGTGACCACTCATTCGATTCTGCATATAAACTTTGTACGGGACTCGTTCTGAAAGCTCCTGTGGCTAAACGGATACCCAGATGGTGAACAGGGTCTAGCATCTTTAGTGCGCTCGGGGCGGCAGAGTGATAAATGACGGCACCATAGTCTAGTCGCGATCGAATGAGGCTTTTATATAGATTCATTAAACACTTCCTGTCACTACCCCACGTAGTCTGGGATAGAAGTTTCATTATGTTCATTGTTTTCAGACAGTTTTCTTTAAGATGTTTAATGTGGGGGATGAAAGTGAGTCTGTAGTCAAGTATGACACCTAGAAATTTGTGTTCTTTGTTTACAGGTATCTGTTGTCCACACACTTCTAAGCAGGGATCCGGAACCAGGCCTCTCTTCCTTGTAAACAAAACACAAGAACTCTTATGGGGATTGATTTTGAATCCATTTTTCTCTGCCCACCCTGACACCTTGTTCAAACCATGCTGTACCTGTCTTTCGCACACTGCGAGGTTACAGGATTTGAAACCTATTTGAATGTCGTCCACGTAGACAGAGTAAAAGATGGCGGGTGGTAAGGAAGCACGAAGTGTTGTCATCTTAACAATAAAGAGTGTGCAACTGAGCACGCCACCCTGGGGTACACCGGTTTCTTGTGCAAAAGGACGTGACAGCACATTGCCTAATTTCACCCGGAAGGTACGATTGGACAGGTAGCTTTTTATTACGTTTAGCATATTACCATGAATGCCCATTTCTGACAAATCTCTCAAGATTCCATAGCGCCAGGTCGTATCGTACGCCTGTGATGTATCGTATCGCTTGTGATGGCAGCATTTTAAAATAAGTTCCTCTGTGAGAGGTCTTCGGTCAAAGCTTGTGATTTCTGAGCGCTGCAGAAGAATGCATCATGCATGTTTGCTTTGACAAAGCTCTTTCGCAATCTATAGTAACCACGCCCTCCTGTAAAAAAAGACACATTTTGAGCATTCGATTCAGCCATGAGTAAAACGAATCTTTTCTAGTAAGAAAAGGTTACCGGTACAAAAAGCACAAACAAAATAAAGCAAACTGCTTTTATAGAAACAAATTCAATTTTTTTTTTCAGAAGGAAGCTAGTAGCAATGTTACACAGCAGTAAGAAACCATGCTACAATTGGAATAATAATAAAAAAAAAACTCGAGAAAGCTATGGCAGACAATAACCTGAGTCACCAAGGAAAAAATGCACTTACCGAAACTCCCACATTATTTCCCTGCAAGAATGTTCAGAACTGAAGCTGGCAAATGATTTTAATGAATATCTTGTTCCTATTGGCCGCGATATTGCCCTACAAATCCCCCAGGTTAGTCACTCATGACTGCCTCTTAGTACTGTGAATTCATTTGTATTATTTGACATAACAGCCACCGAAATTAGGTCTTTGGTGCTCTCGTTGTCCACTGGTAAAGCAGCCGGTTGCGACGGTGTTACAGCAAAGCTTCTCAAATCGAATGTATGCATGCTTTGTTCATTTCTAGAGAAGACATACAGACAGAAGACAGAAAATAATGCAGAGAAAGGCAGGGAGGTTAACCAGAGGTAGTTCCGGTTGGCTACCCTGCGCAGGGGGAAGGGTTAAGAGGGATAAAAAGAGAAACAGAGTAGAAGGGGGAGATAGAAAGAAAGGGAGACAAGCACGAACAAAGCGCGTACACTACAGAGCGGTAGGGGGCGGCATTCTTTGAGTCTGTCGTGAAGCCACGTGGACCGCAAGAACCTTACTAGCGCGAGTAAGGCCTTCAACGCGGATGTTCTTTCGGAGCATTGGCCTAAAGCTTTTAGTTGTGAGAGTGGACGATTGTCCAACTGGTCCAGTACTCTGCACATCACTTGTCTCTCAGTACTGTATCGCGGGCAGACACAGATAATGTGTGCGAGCGTCTCGTCGATGTTACATGTGTCGCACGTGGGACTGTTGGCCGCGTGCAACACATGTAGACACATGCGTGCGACACAAGGCCGCGGGCATTTCATTGCCTAATAGATGCTTCCTTAACTTGTCTGAAGAACGGCTGATGCGGTAGAGCCATTGTGCTTGCTACTCGAGGCTCGCAAGAACCGGATCCAGGCCGTCCAGCACTTGTAGTGCACATCGAGCAGATGGCGTCTGCATGGCGTTTATCAACACGCGAATGACTTTCATTAGAGATTTTATTAAGGCGATTACTTGTTTGTCTTGACCTCGCACGTGATCTGTGCCGTCATCGGTTCGTCGGTAGTCCACCGTCGACCTTTGTTGGGCTGGAGGACTTAATGTCGGAAGTGCAGGCCAGTCGTTTGCAGTAGAGGTATTCACTGCGTCATCAGACACCGTGTTGTTAGTGTGGGTGAACGCCTTGGGAGCACCAGCCTCAGGAAGTATCGTCTGTCTTGCGACGGTATCAGTATTTCTAGACGAGGATCGTCTACGGTGGCGGTGGACACTACGCCTTCGTACTTTGGCGGTGGCCTCTCTGTGAGTTGTCTCTCACCATTTGTTTTAGGACTTTCCGCTCTGTCTTGTGTCTCGGGCAGTCTTTCGACGATGCTTCATGGGGACCGGAGCAATTGGCACATTTGAAGTGAGCCGCACGGCAAGCATCTGCGCTGTGCTGCTCAGAGCATCTTGCGCACACGGTCGAATTTTTGCATATGCCGCTGACATGCCCGATCTTCAAACAATTGCGACATTGAAGTGGTCTTGGAACAAATGGTCGCACTGGATGACGAAAAAATCCAACTTTCACGCGGGACGGCAAGCTACCTCCCTTGAAAGTTATCCTCACACAGCGTGAATCTCCTAGGCGACGGATTTCAATAATAGGTACGTCTGCTGTGGCGGACTTGACCAAAATAGGCAGATCGTTGTCGTCGATTGACTCATCGACATCATAAATCACACCTGATATAGTATTGCTGTCCTGTGGTATTATGGTGCGAACATTTATCTTGCCCAGCATTTTCACTGTACTCAAGATATCCAATGCTGCTCTGTTCTTTACGTCAACCGCGAGAATGTTCTTACGGGTGTGAATTCTCATATCCATGATCTCATTTGGAACAAGAGCCTCTAGTGTTACAGATACGGCTTGCCTGTTTAGCCGATTCAGGTTGTCGGTCGGCGTCTCGGGTAAGAAGAGGATGGTATGAGCCGCGTCATGGGCCTTTGCTGCCGCCGTCGTCCTTGTTGAAGACGAGGAGGCAGTGACGATTCCCCTCTTTCCTTTTTTCCTCACAACGGACAAGTAGTCGCCGTCTCCGACAGATCTTCTTCTGAAGCAGAGTAGTACATCAAGGTGTCATCGCTGCCTGTGTCGCTCATCAGGTGATTGCGCTTCCTCGGAGCGCTCGATGCTGTGACGTCAGTCTCCTCCGGACGTCTAGCTGACTCCGCTTCCATCGCCGAAGGTCTCGGAAGCGACGCTTTCCGAAAACACGCAAAAATACTCGCAAAATGAGAGCAGTAGAAAACGGGGTTCCACACAAGAGCCACTTATCACTCCAGTACGTGCACTGATATTCCTAAAAAGGCAACGCTGTCTCCTGTCTTTAAAGGCGGAAATTCTTACTCTTAGAAAATTACTGGCCTAAATATGCTCTATCTACAATTACTACACTGTTTGAGAAACTGCTAACATATAGAATGCTAAGCTTTTTCATTAAAATACATTATCTTAGCACCTAATCAGTGCGGATTCCGGCCGAGCAACTCAACAAAGATAGCCGTTACATCCATTGTAAATACGATATAGAATGCTTTGAGTAACGAAGAAGCAGTTATTGGCATATTTTTAGACCTGAAGAGAGCGTTTGATACGATTGACCATGAATTATTACCAATGAAGCTACCTTGCTATGGATTTCATGTTCAACGTTTTTCTAAGCTATCTCACAAACCGGCAGCAGAGATTGCATATAGAAACAGACACTTTTGATTTCTTGCCACTCTCGCATGGGATACCACAAGGATCGGTATTAGGGCCATTGTTATTTTCCTTACACATAAATGAGTTCCCCAGCTGCTTGCATGATGGTGATGCCATTATATACGCTGATGACACAGCTTTACTTATTTCCGGTAAATATGATGATCAAATAGAAGCAGCTGCTAATAACGAACTAAACAGTATAGCTAAATGGTTCACTGCGAATAAACTGACATTAAGCTGCACCAAAACTGATTACGTAATATTTACATCCTTCAGGGAACAACGTTAAAGGTTCAATAACGTTAAGAACCGGTAACGAAGAAATCGTCCAGGTGCAAGCATACCGATACCTTGGTATTACGCTAGATTCATCATTCCATTTTAAGTAACATTAGTAACATCTGCTAGAAACTAAGCCATGCTTGTTTTGTGCTCAATCAGGTACAGGAACGACAGCACTTTCCCGTAGGTACACGGAGAATGATATGGTTCACAATTTTTCATTGTCATCTTACATGCTGTGTAGAAACATGGGGATATACCTATTCTTGGTATCTAGCGCCACTCGCCACTTCGCAAAAACGTGCCCTGCGCATTTTACCTTTTTCAAACTGCAGAGAACATACTGCACTACTATTTAACTAACTAGAGATTATGCCCTTTATAGTTGCACATAATTATCAAACAGCACATGCTACGTATTCAATTCTGTCGAGCAATAACCCGCTTCCCTCCATCATTTTTATCCCCTCTAAAGGACACACAAGTCACGATAACCACAATTTCAACATACCGGCCGCTCGGAACTTATACAGTAGGCGACCGTTAGCAAAAACAGGCACAAAAATATGAACTACTCTCCCAGTAGAGATAAAAAGAAGCCCCAATTTTTTTCGCTCACTAAGGGACATTATCGCCAAAAACAATTTTCGATTTCCTGGCGAATTATAGTGCTATGATAATAGTATGCTATGCTGTTCTTTTGAACTACAGTCAGTGCACCATAATTTTTACTACTCTTGACACATTATGTACTTCTCCAGATGCATAAAAAAAATCGACCCCCCTTTTACTTTTTCATTTGTTTATCTCTTATATGATTATGTTTGTTTCTGTTGATTGTTAGTTTATTGTAATCTATTTTTGATGAATGTAAAAGTTATCGCTTTTTATTGTTTGTAGCTGGCGCCTAGGTACATTACGTTTGTGCACTTGTTGCATGGGCCCGAACTACCAAATTTCTAAAGGCCCAAATGGTTTTATCACCCGTTTTTGTATGTATCTATCTTAAAGTACATAAACCGAAAGAAAAAAAAAACAGAAAATAAGGAATTCTCGCCCTTGAACTTTATACGGAACACCTCGGCAAAGTCGACGACAGAAATGCGAGTGGCGTGTCCATATAATTCCTATCGCAGTAAAAGAAAGAGCTTAACAGCTTTCCTTCGACGCCCGAGAAGGTCTCACTCGGCGGTAGCACGACAACGCCAACGTTCCCAAAGTTCGCCAAAGTGCGACCCCTTTCCTAGAGCCGGCTCATTTGGCGAAGCGGACCGCCTTGCGCGTGCTCAGAGCAAACAGGATTACCTTGTTGGCTACACGCGCGTGTCCTGTTTGTGCTGACGGTTGGCGTCGCCTGCACCGGGGCCCGGGCACCTGCTTCCTTTGCGGTCGTCCCGTTTTTCCTTCGGCTATGTGCGCCCTTTTGTTACCGACCGTTATGCTCAAAGCCATGCAGAATGGGTTGCGCGAGTCAGCGCGGTGTTTGCACTGGAGCAGCGTTACAGTGTTTCGCGCAATGACACTTCAGGGGCACCGAACAGTGCGTGCAATGACACGGGTCAGGACGGTGACGGGACAGCCTCTTTCAAGGTGAAACCACAGTGGCCTTGTTGCGAGCAGGAGTTAACAAGTGAGACAACCTGGCGGGCTGAGAAGTAGGTAGAAAGCCTTTTTTTTTTCGGAGCGCGTGCGGCTCGGTTTTTTTTTTTTTCGGCAGGAAGACAGGACAGTTTGCAAACGTATTTTGCTCTAAGTAAGAAAAACGAAGTTAACAGCAGGGTGAGTTTCTAACGAAGCAGCGCAAAGTGTATAGAAACATCCTGCTCTTCTTTTCATGAAGCTTTAAAGAAGATATCAGAGGGTCGACAACTAACGGCAAACCTAACGGGATGGGGAGAAACGCTATTGTCAAATACTACATGTTACTTCCTTTATTGCAGGATCTAATGGACCACTTGCGAAATTACGTGAGCAGGCTTTTCCGCACATCTTACTTGGCACGTTCCCGTTGTTCAAAGCTGAGAGATGCATTTTGAAAGCTAGGACGATGCGGGTGACCTACTCTCCAGCCCGCATGTTGACACCTTAATTATGATTCCGGTTAGAGGTCTGCCATTTTGGTTAGGTTAGAAGTGGTGTGTGAAGAAGCACACTTGTAGCGGAAGGTCTTCTTGCGCGCCTACTGTGCGGTACAGCACCGGTAGTCTTTAACGAAACACTGACGATGAAAGATTGGCGTAGTCGTCCTGCAGGTGTTCACTATAGTGATGACGTACGAGACCAGATAATGTGAGCTTATCTACATCCGTTGAATACGTGGGGGTGATTTGTTTGTTTAGCATCTCACTTTTACGTGTTGTCCTCTACGAATCACTTCAATCTTTTCCACCTGAAGTTGCAAGCCTTGAGTGTAGCACGGCTGACATCTGCCTCCACAAAACTGCAGTGCTGACTTTCGCCTACGAAATTTTGCGAAAGGTCGTCCGCTTAGATTTTAAGAAGTGGGGGGTGTCTTGTGCATGCCTAGAAGGACACCGAGGGAGCCTGTCTTTTTGAGCTAGACGAGCAACGTTCCGGCAGGAGTTGACTAGCACATTTATTTGTGTGTATTATTAGATGCAAAGGTTACCTAAACTCTAGAACCTCGAATAGAACTATCAGAATGATATCCTGGGCATTCAGTCAGGAAACGGAGTAGTACGCGATTTGATACGCAACAGTGTTGATCAATATTGCCTCAGCGCATTAGAGACGGACAACACTGCGTGTGCCTTCATTCTGTTATCCGTGTCTAATGCGCCATTAAAGCGTCCGTTATGCAGCACGAACTGGCTCAATGTTTAACTTTAATCAGTGGTTAGGGATAGTATAAAGGCGGGTACTTGCCCGATTAGACCACTGTTAATGAAATTGAATCTCCATGTTTCGTGCGTCTCCTTGTTTGGCATCCATGTTTTGTCGTTTATATAGCTACAGCCGAGTTCATAGTGCGGTGACATGGTGACGATGATGGTCCTGCAGCTTTGAAACTAAACAGGAGGAAATTTTTTATAAATCAATGGTTTAACGTATTTTGTAGCATCCGTGCTGATTTGAAATGTTAATTCCCAAGATCAAGAAACCAACATTTTATTCTGTTTCAGAAAAGGAAGCACCACCGTCGTAAGTTATATGGCGTCGCCGAAAAAAGTGGATTTCTTCGCAATTAACATACATGAACTGAAATGGACACTAAATGACACTGGGAATTTCGCAATGCAAAGTTCGAACTGCAGTCCTCAATTACAAGTTACAATAACAGGCTGAGGAGAAAATCAGCTCTATCGTTCTAATTGCTCTAATTCAAGCACTTCGTAATTCATGTGTACATAAATAATAATCCTCATATACATCTTGTCATTGCAGTGGGTGCCGGTCACAGGTTAAGCAACTTCTGTAACGTTCATTATTAAGGAGCAAAGCACGTCGGAATTCCGTTGTAACGTTATATTCCAGCATGCTTGGTCGTGACAACTGAGCTCTCATCTGTGCATGGCTTCGTGTTTCTTTCGTCCGTGCGAAAAGGTTTCAACTTGTCGTCGTATCTGCGTTTGCTTTCTTGTTCTAAGAAACTACATTCGTTACATGGAAGACGTTTCCAAGATGGCACTTTCCACTGTCTCGTTTCTCGGCCTTTTCGTAGGTGTGCTAGTGGATAAGGGAAACTTACTTATCAGTTAGAAAATATCCTTCGGGTTCATGCAAATAGTAAATCAGAGTCCAGCCAGAGAGTAAGAGACAATATTTCATTTCCTCTGACTTATCGCGGCTGTGATACTCACCCATGTCACCCGAACTTACAGGCGGCACATGTTGGGATTGTTCTTCACTATAGACATGGTGGAAGTGCTGATGCTGTCGCTAACGTAACAGAACGTTGCGCGCGGGCACGGGCCAGAAAAAAGTGCGCAGAAAAAAAAAAGTAAGCACAGCGCTGGAAGTCCGGAAGTATCTCGAAGAGTTGGAGATGAACGATAAGACTCTTGCGCATCCAGTTAGTGTCTACAAACACGCCACCGCCGGGGGTTGTTTCTCAGGAACCTTGCCGCTGTCCGGCCTGGCCGCACCTAATCTTTGGTCCTGGCTCCAGCGTCCGTGTAGGTGCCGGGTCTTCGCCCAACAGGAAGTACGTCGTCTCCATTCCTTTGCCCTGCGTGTTTCACAAGAGATTATTATTATTATTATTATTATTATTATTATTATTATTATTATTATTATTATTATTATTATTATTAAACACACACAAAGTAAACAGGGAGGGAGCAAGCTGACAACTGCCACCGAGAGGGGCACAACGCCTGCCTACTATTTCGGGAGGAGGGAATGAAAAGAGACAAGAGAGCATATGACTCCGATGCAAGCTTGGCGCAATGTCGCAGTCCAGTATAGCGCTGCAACTAACCGAGGACAGTACCGAGGCAAGGAATGGATGGCTGGAAACAACTTTATTTTAAAAGCTTCACATCGTACACTCTAGACTGCGCATTCCTTCGCTCCGATCAGACGTAATAGTGTTGCGAGACCATGCATGTTACAGTAACAGTCACGTTTAAGCAGAAAATCAATGCGATACTTGCGAGATTCCGCCGAATTCTCGCACTTAGGCCTAATTTATTTTATGCACGCCTCCAGTATGCGCGCGCGAACGGCAGAAATTGGCTTACTCTGTGCCCGAATACAACCGTTGGCTGCTTACTGAAGGCGTACAAGCGCGACCTCGACAGGACTGTAAATCAAGTAGCAGAGAACGACTCGGTGGCTTGGCTCCCAGATGTGAAGGACTCCATCATCCCGGCAATCCGTGTGCGCGCCCTCAGTCTACATTGGCACTACTCGTAACTCTCGTTCTTTCTCCCTTTTCCATTCATGCCGGCGCAGAGTAGCAGGCTATGGGGATCAGCCTCTCCTCCGTTTCATGCGTCTTTTTGCAGATGATTGTGTTGTCTACACAACTGTTCCATCTGTGGATGATCAAAATAAACTAAACATCTCACTAAACAGCATTGCGAATTGGTGTGATAGGTGGGGAATGAGGTTCAACATCAGTAAAACAGCATGCGCCACTTTTACACATGAAAAGGTACCTGACATGTTCACTTACAACATGAGAGGCACAGCTATAAGAAGATCAGATACTGTAAAACATTTGGGTGTGACATTCTCAAGCTCGCTCAAATGGGACATTCACATTGATATCACATGTGCAAAGGCATTTAGGCAGCTCAATTTCTTACGTCAGAAATTGGCAACAGCCCCATCCCATGACAAATTAACTGAGTACAAAACCCTCTTCCAGCCACTACTTGAGTATGCAGTATTGTATGGTCCCCGCAGCAGTCTTACCTCATTGATAAACTTGATAGAATACAGCGCGCGGCACTCCGTTTCATTTATTCCAGACACTCGCCGTACGGCAGCGTCACTGCTTTACGTGAACGAGCAAATATCCCAACTCTAATATCAGGAAGGCGTATCGCTGCCATGAAGTTCCTTTTCTTTCTTTGTCACGGGCACATAAATATAGATAAAACAAAGTACATTAGGCAACCCTTCCAACATTCGGAAAGAACAAATCACCGTAAGTGCATCAGACAGTTTACTGCGCGTTGCAACACATTTAAATATTGACTTTTTTCCATCTGCAATTGAAGCCTGGGACCCACTGCCGGAACCAATTGCACATGTTGACTCCATCGACGAACTTGCCACCAGAATACGTGCACTTTTTTATGATTAGGTCTGTTTCCGATTATTTACTGCTTCGCTACAACGTTGCGCTGCGCAAGTGTGTTTTGGCCATTTCCCACCGCATCTGAATTGTTCGTAGCTCTTACCCCTTCCCTGTATTATCAGCCTTGTACTGTGTGCTTTGGTCTGTCATTTTGTTTTCATGTTATATCTATGAATTTTAATAATTAGCGTATTTCATTGCTTTCTTCTGTTTTGACCAACATTGTTTTGTTGTTTTGATTGTGACCCACTCCTGTATGAGCCTGTAAAAAGGCTTACAATATTTCTAAATAAATAAAATAAATAATCAAACGTCTCTCCCTGTCTTTTGATGTAGCAAATAACCGCGATACGACGATGGGGAACTGGCTAACGGGAAAACACTCGAGTATAACGCTCAGTTCAAGCTTCCTGTGGTTTGTTAAAAAAATTAAATTATGGAGTTTTACGTGCCAAACCACTTTCTGATTATGAGGCACGCCGTAGTGGAGGACTCCAGAAATTTCGACCAGCTGGGGTTTTTTAACGTGCACCTAAATCTAAGCACACGGGTGTTTTCGCATTTCGCCCCCATCGAAGTGCGGCCGCCGTGGCCGGGATTCGGTCCCACGACCTTGTGCTCAGCAGCCCAACACCATAGCCACTGAGCAACCACGGCGGGTATGTGGTTTGTTTGCTTTCGTTTTCCAAGAGAAACAACAAATCAGAAAACGTCAGGCATACAAGGCGCAGCACGCATAGATAAGGGCGTGGACCGGGCAGAGGAAGTAATCAAAATCTGGACGGATGCATGCAACTCAAGTTCAACCGCTTCTTCCTTCGTCACTTTACCGGGACTCGTTAGGAAGGCTAAGACGCCTGCGGAATATAAACTGTAACGCGAGTGCCCTTGTCATAGCTACGCTTGCACAGCGTGACGTAACACCGTCAAAATAAAATTGACGGAACATACGCTGAACCTACACCAAATTTTTTTTTATTTAAGGGAAAGGTTTATATACGCGACAGGAGGCAACAAACAAAAATATATAATTCAGAAAGATGGATTCGCAAAACCTTGCCGATCCAAGCGACAGCGAAGCAATGAAAGTAAAAGAAAAATGAAGTTTCTGGTTATGAGTACAGCGCACGTCTAATCAATTTTCTCAGTCTCCCTCCTTTTATCCGCGTTAGGTCACGTCGCCCAGGCATAGCTACCAAACCCGCACCACGTTGGCCTCCTTTCAGTCATTTTTACATTGCGGCGTCAGGGAAGTACAAGGCCATAACCCGGAACGCGCAGACGCAGTGTTTATCTGAAATGGAGCAGCCACCATGCTTTCGCAACTGTACAGAGAAGAGGTAAACACGGCGCTTGCGTTTTCTCACTTCGCTTACACCGCGCAGAAGTGAATGGGCTGGGACAATTCCCTTTCGCGCTAACGCACATTGCGCTGCGAACGCTACCTTGCGACAAGCGTAAATGGAAACAAATGGAGCGAGTAGCGCGAACAAAGCAGGATGCGCGACTTCCACCTTCGCATGTTTACATCGTTGCACCCTCCGTGCGCAAGAAACGCTAAAGACGTTGTTTGCCGGGTGTCCCTGCACTTTCTTGCCTGCAATAACCGCTGCGGGCTCTACTTCGTAGTGCCGGAGCCTTGTCATTCTGGCACAAGGGCCTCTCGAGCGAGATGTCGTCCTTAAAACGATCCAGCAGCAAAAGAGAGTCGTAAATAAGGGACGATGTTGGCTACGCGCGAATCATGAATTGTTAAGACCTGTGAAGGAAGGCCTAATCAGGCAGTGAGAAAAGTATAAGCTGCGTGCTAACTGCACGGAGGAAGGGGTTGTTGTGTACATTCACGTTCAAGATGTCCTGAAAGACGGTGCCCGTGGTCTAATGTGACCCAAGACTGCTCCGTGGTGAAGGCATACACGAACAACTGGTTTAATGAATACCGGTAATTGTAACAGTGTTCAGTTCATCAATTGTTTGTATGTCGGCACGGCTGCAATCTTGAGGGCCCGTTTTATTCGTACTGCAGGAGCTCACATTGAACACGACTGTACGTAAGCGTCATTGTACCCGCTTCACCTGAACAAAAGAGGAGTTTCAATTGTGTTTTTCCGTTGTCATGGGAGGATACTCTATGCAAAGTTCCGACGTTCTAGGATGCAAGTCTGAAATGGCGTTATCTTACACCGAAGCTGTTAGTCTCTAGTTGGTCGGGTTTTTTCGCGGCGTGCTCAGTCAAAAAACGGCAGCGGAAAAGGGGGTCTTTGAGTTTCCGCGTAACAGAATTATGTTTTCTCGTACACTCGAATTGAAATTCGATGCTATTATGTCTAAGTTGTGTGGAAGTCGTACTTTACAAATTTTATGACACACGTTACTTTGAGAAATTCAATTACCGTAATTGTACGATTCTAACGCGCACCTCTTTTCAATACAAGGTGCGTTCAAATTGACATGCGCGTTACAATGGGGAATAATTCTACTCAAAACCAAAAAATGAAACCAATTCTTACTAAAAGAAAGGTCAATGCGAGGAAGCTAGCCACACTACCATCTAACTGGTCGTCTAGAGAAAGCGTCGCTCAGAGACATCGCCAGGTGGGTCCACGGTGTGTGGAATGCCTTCCAGCAGATAATGGCTGCGCCAGCCTTGTAGCGTTTCTAGCGCATTTAATGGGATTGAAGATGACTTTCTGTTGTAGGTGGACAGCGAAAATGAGGGGTCGTTGGACTCTGATAGCCACTGGCCGCTAATATTCAGGTGCGTGCCTGTCTGTGTGCTTTTATATGTTCCGTAAGATCGGTTCAACACGGTACACGTCGACTCAGGTTTCGTTACTTGATGTGCGCGGTAGAATCGGCACCAAGTTAGTTTTTTTTTATATTAGGGCAGGCAATTTAACTGCGCGTTACAACTGGTGGCGCGGTAGAAATGTGCAAATAGGCACTTGGGCCAGGCGGCAGACCCAAAAACAAACGGCAGCTACAAAACGACTTTGTCTTTCGGTTTCTGCGTAACAGATTTATGTTTTCTCCTATATTCGAAAAACTATCGGAAGCTACCATGCCTGCAGCTTGCGTGTCTGTCGTACTTTACGCAATCGCTGAGGTAATTTATTGTTGAGCGCTGCTCTCAGGCGCCCGCTCCTGCGATGAGTGTCGGCGTTCCTGGCGTGACCGAGCGAACGAGCACAGCGAAAGATGAGAGCGAATGGGGCGCGAAGGGATATAAAAAAAATCGGCGAGAGAGAAGAGGCGTGAGGAGGAAAGCGGAGAGGAGGGTGCAGCGGAACCATGAGGCGGAAAGCGGAGGAGGGTATGGCGAAAGTGAGAGAAGAAAAGCGTAGTGCGGCGACGGTGGCTACGAGATGGCACCAGGGTAGCTCGCGTCGTCTGGGAGGTTTGTCGGCGGCGGCTTCTGTGAATCGCGCCCACGCGTCACCCACGCGCTGGCTCTCTTGCTCTCCAGATTAGTGAGGCAGTGGCGCCACACTTCGACTTGTTTGCAACGTTCCACACGAGACCGATTGTCCACGCCAGCCAATATATCGCGAAATGACACGCGTATGTAGCTGCGCTAAAATTTTGCTGTAGGGAGTATCGTAATCGTCGGGGAATTTTTTACACAATAGTGTAGTTCAATATGGCACTGGTGCTTCGCGGACGGCCTAGAAGAATGAGGATGTAATGAGGATGTAATGCGGATGTGCACACACGTCCGTGCGCGCGCGACGTACGTCGCTTGTGATGGTGGGGCTTGTGTAATCTCGCGTAACGTCCGCAAAACAGCTTCGCTGTGCATCCACTTTCACAACGTGGAATGGAGGAGGATATGTTTTATCAGCTGGTAGTTTCGTACTACATATGCACGGAACGCCAGCAGATGAAGATCAATGAAATCTCCCTTGGTGGCATGAAGACGCAAAACGCCGACTCCCTTCGATCGTTTTTTCGAGTTCACATCTAGGGGTATCTGGATCGTCGCGAGAGCCGAAAGACACACATAACAGGGAGCGATGTCTTCCGTTTTTCTCCGCTGCTTGCGTTGGTGACGTTGCGTGAGTTATCTTCTAACTTAAACGTGTTGAAGGAGGCGTTGGTCGGTACATACAATGTTACGCCCACCGAACCACGTGGAGACTGCCGGAACAAGTTATATACACTTATAGTGCGGGTACTGTGGATCACCAACAGTGGGTACGAGAGCTCCGGTAGAGCTAGACAGGCATTCGAAACACATCACACTCACCCCAGACATACCAGCCGTAGAATCGCTCTTTCTTCACTTGGGGGAGGCCCATCAATGCTTTGTTAGGCAATGTAAGTGAAACTACGTATAGCGCACCTCACGGCAACCTCATAATTTTGTGCTGGGGAGCCCACCCATCACAAATGGCAACAACTATGCAACAAGTTGCAGGGCAGTCTTAGCATGGCCAAAACATGTTCGCTGCTAAGCCATCTTCTTGACCACAAACAAAGAAAAGCAGTTAGCCAGCAAACAATTCAATGTCTCCTCTGCAACCATCCGGGTTCTGACGAGGACTTCCCGGGCGAGTTGCGGGCCCGGTACATAGGCGATTTCAAATTCAAGTACAGCAAGGACGACAACCACGACATGTACAAGCCCATCACCATCTCTGAGGTGCAACAAGCGATTCATGCACTCACACGAAACACCACCCCAGGCAAGGTCAAAATAAATTAGAAGCTCCTGCACAGTCTGGACGACGACACCATTCACTCTCTTACTGACCTCTTTAATCATCATTGGGAAGTGGGTACGTTACCACCGGATCGGTAGCACAAGGACATCATCCCCATTCTAAAGCCTGGTAAAACCTCCAGCTTAGAGAATTTGAGATCAATATCAATGACTTCATGCCTAGGGATGCTACTGGAACATGTCATTCTAAACTGACTTCAAACCTAAATAGAATTCAGTGACTTGCTTTTAGAAACGGTGTTCGGATTTCAGCCCCACCATTCTACCCACATCTTCCTTTAGCTGAAGGAACAAGTCTTTAAACACATCTCCCCACACAACACCGCAGCGATCCTAGCACCCAACCTCAAAGGCGCTTTCGACACCATATTTACAAACTTAAGTCTCACCAAATGTGGTCGTAATACAACTACAAAAGCGCCTTCCTAACCAACCACACGGCCATAATAGGCCCCACAAGGTGCTGTTCTATCACTCACCCTTTTCAACATTGCTATGATGAAACTACCTGACAAGCTCATCTCGACAGCAGGAATCAGGCACGCATTTTACGCTGATGATATCACTATATGGACCCCCACTGATTCCGAAGGAGAGAAACAAGCCGCTCTCCAACAAGCGACCGACGTCGTCCAGCAATATGCAAAAGCAAGCGGTCTCCGATGCTCCACCGTGAAGTCCGAACTGTAGGGCGTTCGACAGAAATACCGAAGAAAACGTAATGAAATAGCCCACATCACACGACGGTAAAAGAAATACGCACAGCAAACCACGTCCGCATCCTCGGCATCCTCATACGACAGGACGGCGGAGGCGAATACACCATCCAACGTCTCAAGCAGACCACCTTCCAAACCATGCGAATGGTCAGCCGCAACACCACCAGAAAATACGGACTGAAAGAAGACGACATAACCCGGCTCGTCCAGGCCATGATAATCAGTCGCATCGCCTACATTGCCCCGTACCTGCCCCTTCCTACTAAAAATAAAAATAATAGAGGCATACGTCTGTGGAAAGCATACAAGCAACCACTCGGCCTACTCCAGCAAATAGCCACACTCAAGCTCGAAGCACTTACAGCCCAAACACAATAAGATAATTCAAAGACGCCACCTCACAAGCCAACGAGAACGCCTAGCTCTCATCTCAACAGACAGAAAGGAAAGGTCCTAGCGTGCATAGGATACCCACCACCGGGCCGAGTCCACGAACAAGCAGTCTATCGGGCGCCATCAAACAATCCGGGAGCACATCAAAGTATAGCCCCCATCCCCAGAAGTATGCACACGGAACATCATGCCGATCGTCGCCAAGCTCGCGCAAAGACCCTCCAGACAAGGATACGGCAATCTTCCCACCACAAGCTAAGCAGATGCTGAGCAGTATGCCCTCAAAGGGCAGCCATGACGGCCAGCGTTGTCAAGCATAACCTTCACGCGGTGGTCTCGATCACGGTCTGCACTATCAATGCCCTCGAAGCGGAAGAGACAGCCATCGCCTTGGCCATCACCTCCAGTCAAACCAACGAGCGCGTCACAATTATTACTGACTCCGAAGCAGCTTGTCGTGGCTACACCAGAGGCAGGCTATCTTTTCTTGCCCACCGGCTTCTCAAACAAGCCTCCAAATTCCCGGACGTTGGCATAGTATGGACTGCAGCACACGAGTCTCTCCATGGAAATCAGTGTGTGATACGCTACAGCCTGTTGTGCCATTACCACCATCCCGGATTCCGAATCTGCAAGATGCAGACTTTATCCTGCGAGCGCCCAAATTCTCCCTTGACAAGTCAAGATGCTGATCCGTCAGGCAGCGGTGTCCTGCGGAGAAGCATCGGCAGGCAACATGTTCAAACGTGTCACCGAGTGCCAGACAGCCCGGCGCCGCACCTCCTTTTGCCTGGAGGTCACCGCGCGCGCGAACTTTGAACCGGGTGGCCAGCGCGGACGCTGGTTGGACCTCTCGGACGACCGTCGAGTGCTGGCTTTGTATTGGGCCGTTTGAGTGACAATGGTTCTCGGGGATTATAAAGCCGCGAGGCGGCCGCCTCGAAAACCGGATCCGCCGACCCACCGGGAGCCAGTGCCGCTCTCGACTGGGGTGAGATGTGTCACGCGTTTTCGCCGGACGTCGCCGTGCGAGAACAGTCGCGTTTGCTGTGAGCTCTCGGCCCCAGTGCCGATCCGATCCTGTCCTGTATAATGACCTGTATATAATGTATAAAATCCCTTTCGTTATTCTCACCGACGCCTGACTCGGAGTCTTCGCTACCAACGCTCTGTCACGAAACGGGTGACGAGCGCTACGGGACCACCACAAAGTCGTAATAGTGGTGTAGCGGTGCAAAGTCGTAACAAGCCCGAGTTCATGCCAGCCGGGCGCCACAATAGAGTGATACGGCCGCATCTATGCAGCCCGTACTTTTGTAATACAATGCCGTAATACAACAACGGAGATTGAAAAGACGACAATACCCACTTCCACACAAGACCCTCTCACGTGAAGACGCCGTAGCATGGCGACAATTACAAACCAACACATACATCTAAGCAGACTACACGCGATACACCCCACACTACACTCCCATATACACTAATACGTGGGTTTAATTGGAAGTTAGAATCTCCAGTGAGTTCATGGACGCCCCAGTCGATTTAACATTCGCGCGTACATTTGAGACCATTATCATTATTGGATTTTTACCTTCGTAATATTTTACCCGCTTTGAATTTTACCGCAGCCGGTCTAAAACCTCGCTAACCTCCCTGTCTCTCCCTCTCTGTCGTTTCTCTAGCCATTTCTTGTTGCATATCGGCACTCTTCACACTTACCAAAGGTTCGTACTATAAGCCAAATGCATTCAAATCCGCTAGCTCTGTTAACTACGTTGCCCTACTTGAGTAGCTTTTTACTGTCAATTAGTCTCTGGTGAGGGAGCATGCTTTGTCCGCTTGTTGCTGTCTCTTTGAAACCACCTACGTAAGGAATTAACAGCAGCCGAACAAAGCCAGAACAAACGCGTAGCGAACACTCTGACAAGCGGTCTTGTCAGCTTTAGGCCAACGGAGAGCAGGGAAGCGTGCTTTCGTTACTGCCGGTGCACATATAGCCTTGCATGTGATAGTCATGAGCACGTGTATCAGGAAAATATATTTTTAGAATGCTGCAGACGGGATCTTTCCCGTCGCGGGGATTCCTCAGTAGGATGTACTCGGATGTGGACCCTAGTTGTCCTGACTGCACTGAAACCTTTTGCTCAATGGCTCACATGCTCTGGCGATGTCCCGCGTTGCCTAACGACTTCCTCTCCAGCGAAGCCGAGTGGGAGGAGGCCATCAGAAGCACGGTACTCCGAAAGCAAGCCCAGGCTATCCAGAGGGCCCAGGAAAGAGCGGAGCGTCACGGCGTTCTGTCCTTTACGTGGGCGCGGCCAGCGGCTACAATGGCCTCCCGTTAGGAGGTCCTGAAAGTAGCTCCTCAGGACTAAATAAAGTTCGTTGTCTGTCTGTCTGTCTATTCGCGGCCTAACCATGTAGGCTTGAACCAAGTGGTGCGCCTAATTCTGCTAATGCAGTATATTGAGATAACTGCACGTTGCACGGCTTTTCTGACCCGCCATGGTGGCGTATAGTGGCTGTGGCGTTGCGCAGATAAGCCAGAGGGCACGGGATCGAATGTATTTTGACTGGGGTGAAATGCAAAAAAAAAAAAGACCAGTGTATCCTGCATTGTATGCACGTTAAAGAACCCCAGTTAGTCAAGCATTAGCCCGGAAGTCTCCCCCCCCCCCCCCCCTACGGAGTGCCTCATAATCAAATTGTGGTTTTGGCACGTGCGTAAAACCCCAGAATTTCTTTTTTAATGGCTTTTCTAGAATATTTCTTTCCTCTCTGACTCTGCGTTTCTTTACTTTTGCTCCCGTCTATACGCGGTGCACACAAGGCTAGAAGCTGCAGATTTAGAATGCTGAAACACATCCCACATTGTACAGTCGCGCTCGTAAGTTTGGCGAGCAGGGAAGCGCGTGGCAAATGGGATGTGCATGGGCGCCGTCTGACGGCGTGGTTCTTGCAGTCGAGAGCGTTGCAGCACGCCCATCCTTACACGCTGGCCCGCTCGCTCGCTCGGTCGCTCGCTCGAATCACGCCGATGCGCGTGCTGTTCATCGGAATTTGCAATCGCCACTGCCACTATAGTGCGGCGGCGCCGCAACCACGGTTGCCAAGGCCCCATTTCCAAATTACAGAAACACCTGGTCACACCACCAATACTGGCGGCTGTCGAACAGTGACATTTTACCATTCTTAAGAAACGTGAACACGTCTCTTTCGTTTCTATACGTAGTTCTGTCGCGGCTGTCTGTCACGCATTCTGCGTAGCGGCCCACTCCCGGCACAAACCTCTCTCACCGGCTGCCGAAGGCCGCCATAATCGTAAAGCGCTATTCAATGTCTGTCTCTCTTTAAGAGTGCCAGCCGCTTCCATACATGTTACGAAATGCAAATGAAAGATTGCACGCACGATAACTAAACGTCAACTTTTTTTCATGGCCGACAGCGGTTTGCGCTAAGCCTGTCCCGTGCCGTAGAAAACGCGAGCGGTGTTTATCGCCCAGGCAGTCATGGCAAAAGCACCAGCAGTGCGACCAGGTGCTTGCGTAATTCGGAAACGGCACCGAGCTCGGCACTCAGGAATCGCGGCTGCGGCGTTGAGGCTGCGACGAATTCTCATGAACGACACACACGTCGGCAGTGTTACGGTTCACTTTGTGCCGCAATGAATGGAGCGGATGTCAAACGCCTGAAACACGACGCGCCTAATCGCCGCGCTCGTCAACATGAAAAAAGTTGTCCGTCCGATGCGTGCGACGGGATTATGAACGAGTGCAAATCCTACTCTCCTTTGTCCTACGTTAACGTCCTCTACGCCCGGGAGTGGTTTTCCTCTGTATTCCTCTGTGCGGGTTGACCCGACGTGTGCTGACACGGTACTCTACCAAGGAGCAAGATAGAATGAGGTTGCCCGGATGGTGGAGGGTATAAGAAAACCAGCGAGCCGCCCCAGGAGACATCTTCTCTGTCCTTGCGTGTAGGTGCACGCACGCTCAACATTGCTGTATTTTTGTCTTGGAGCGCACTGCTCACCCGTAATGATATATTAAACGTCTGTTATTATTTTTTACATCACCTCGTCTTCCCTGCCTAACCCTCTCCGATGGTAAAACTGATTCAAGCCCCCAAAAGACGCTGTTGAAGGACGCCGAAGCCCAGCCCCCGTAGCAACTGGTGGCAGCCTTAACTGCAGGGAACGAACGAACCATGGAGCCTCATACAAATACTAGAGCGAACTGTGATGATGATGATGTTTGAGGTTTAATGGCGCAAGGGCCAGGTATGGCCAAAGAGCGCCATGCTAGTGGTAATGAATATGTCGTGGTCTGATGGGCTCTGTTAATTTAAAGTGACTTGGCTGTAGAGGGGCCTAAAAGAGTTTGTGTAAATTGCATAAAAATTACCCGTAATAAAATTATGGCAATGAATAAAGACATGTACTATGATCACTAAAATACATCAAGAAGAATGATGCATTATATAAAATATGCGAGAGACTAAAATTGTCTAAGAGCACTACTGCCTCGCCAGAGCCCTTGAAACGCAAGGGCCGAGAGGCATATGCTATACAAGATAGCTATCACAGCGGCATCCTCTGGAGAGAGGAGACGCTATGAACGTATGGGGCTAATTACATGTAACACAACATCTTTCAGGAAGTCTAGGACTGCGTTAGTGTCAAAGAGTGGTTCTGGGCCAAGTAACATTACAGGATGAAGGGGAATATGCTGCCGGTATGCTAACGGAAAATGTTTCTTTCTGTCAGATTCGGCTTTCCGACACTCCAGGAGGACATGGAGGACGGTCAGCCTCTCTCCGCATCTCCCACAGGTTGGGGGCTCATTTCCAGTGAGTAAAAAATTGTGGGTGCCAAATGTGTGTCCTATTCTTAGACGACAGAATAGGACATCTGTTCGGCGTGATTTTGTAGCAGAGGGCCAGAGTCCTAACTGTGGCTTAATTAGGTGGAGCTTATTATCTGTTTCCGCGTCCCACATGCGTTGCCAGTGGCCGCGCATCCTCCTTCGCAAGAAAGGCCTGAGATCTGTGACAGGCACCTCAGCGGTAGGGTTAACGGCTTGCGATGCGATAGACGTGGCCATCTCGTCCGCCAGAACGTTGTCCTCGATGCTCCTATAGCCAGGCACCCAGCATATAATGATATGCTGGTTAGATACGTACGCTTTACACAAGACGGTGTAGAGTTCATTAAATACGGTATTTTTATGTTTGCTGAGTGACATTAAGGCCTTCACGACGCTGAGAGAGTCTGTATAGATCGCTGCTTTCGGAAGTTTCGATTTTCTTATGTGCTTTACAGCAGAGAGTAGTGCGTAGGCCTCGGCCGTAAAGATACTTGTTTCCGGATGCAGTACATCGCATTCCGAAAACGATGGGCCGACGGCTGCATAGGATACCCCGGCATTTGACTTCGAAGCGTCTGTGTAGAACTCTGCGCAGGAGTGCTTGTGCTGGAGTTCTAGGAAGTGCATTCGGATTTCGGCCTCAGGAGCGTACTTTGTAACTTTTATAAAGGATATGTCACATTGTATCACCTGCCACTCCCAAGGAGGTAAGAGCTTGGTTAGGTGCATTAAGCGATGCTCGAGGAGCGGGACATGCATTTCATCGCTAAGCTGCTTCACACGCAGCGAGAAAGGCTGTCTTATGGAGGGACGATTGCTGAAAAGTGTAGCGCACGTCATATCGGTAACGTTATGAAAACATGGATGTTCAGGATTGGAGCGTATTTTAAGGAAATATGTAAAGCTAACGTATGATCTCTGTAGGTGGAGAGACCATTCATTCGATTCGGCATATAAACTTTCAATCGGGCTTGTTCTGAAGGCGCCCGTGGCTAAGCGGATACCTAGATGGTGAACAGGGTCAAGCATCTTTAGTGCGCTCGGGGCGGCAGGGTTATATACCACGGCACCATAATCTAATCGTGACCGGATGAGGCTTTTATAGAGATTCATTAGGCACTTCCTGTCACCACGTAGTCTGGGATAGAAGTTTCATTAGGTTCATTGTTTTCAGACACTTTTCTTTAAGATGTTTAATGTGTGGGACGAAAGTAAGTTTATTGTCGAGTATAACACCTAGAAATTTGTGCTCTTTGTTTACAGGTATCTGATGTCCACACATTTCCAAGCAAGGATCCGGAACCAGGCCTCTCTTCCTTGTAAACAGCACGCAAGAACTCTTTTGAGGATTGATTTTAAAACCATTTTTCTCTGCCCACCCTGACACCTTGTTCAATCCATGCTGTACCTGTCTCTCGCATACTGCGAGGTTACAGGATTTGAAGCCTATTTGAATGTCGTCCACATAGACGGAATACAAAATGACCGGTGGTAAGGAAGCACGAAGCGTTGTCATCTTAACAATAAAAAGTGTGCAGCTGAGCACGCCTCCCTGGGGTACACCAGTTTCTTGTGTAAAAGGACGTGACAGCACATTGCCGACTTTCACCCGGAAGGTACTATCGGACAAGTAGCTTTTCATTACGTTGAAGATATTACCACGAATGCCCATTTCCGATAAGTCTCGCAAGATGCCGTATCGCCACGTTGTGTCATACGCCTTTTCCATATCGAGAAATATCGAGAGGAAGAACTGTTTATGTATAAATGCGTCCCGGATATTTCCCTCAATACGTACAAGATGGTCGGTTGTGGAGCGCCCTTCTCGGAAGCCACACTGATAGGGATCAAGCATTTTGTTCTGTTCAAGGAAATGGATCAGTCGCCGATTTATCATTTTTTCAAATACCTTACACATGCAACTTGTGAGGGCTATCGGGCGGTAGCTTGCCACTGAGGAAGGATCTTTGCCTTGTTTTAAAACAGGGACCACAATGGCTTCTTTCCATGTGGTCGGAAGGTACCCTGCGTCCCAGATAGTGTTGAAAAGTGTAAGTAGTGTTACTTGTGTGTCATTGTGTAAGTTTTTCAGCATTTCGTACATGATTCTATCAGATCCTGGTGCGGAGCTCTTGCATGCGCTCAAGGCAGCTCTCAATTCGGCAATGCTGAAAGGACGGTTGTAAGGCTCACTCTGTTGACATTTTGTCATGAGTGGCTTACATTCTTCTATTTGTTTATATTTCAGAAAGGATTGCGAGTAATGGTTGGCACTTGACACGCTTTCAAAGTGCTCCCCAAGTGAGTCCGCCTGATCTTGTAGGGTATCGCCTTCTGTGTTTACCAAAGGGAGTGCATATGCTTGTCGTCCTCTTATCCTATTGACCCTGTTCCAGGCTTTGGCCTCATCTCTGAACGAGTTAATACTCGATAGAAAGTTCTGCCAACTTTCTCGTCTGGCCTGTCGGCGGGTTCTTCTGCCTTGGGATTTTACTTTTTTAAAATTTATAAGATTCTTCGCAGTGGGGGAGGCGCGCAGCAACCCCCATGCCTTGTTCTGATTCTTACGAGCGATCCTACATTCGCCGTTCCACCACGGTACACGTCGTTTGCATGCCAAACCACTTACTTCGGATATGCATTTTGATGCGACATCTATTATGAAGGCTGTAAAGAACTCGACTGCAGCATCAATTCCTAACGAAGACAGCTCAGCCCATGAGATACAAGTAAGAGATTGAAATTTCTCCCAATCAGCTGTCTCAATCTTCCACCTAGGAGCGTGTGGTGGATATTCGTTTTCTTTTGGAGATCTTAGCAGTATAGGGAAGTGGTCGCTTCCGTAAGGGTTGTCGTTAACTTCCCATTCCAGCTCAGGCAGTAGAGAAGGCGAGACTATGCTAAGATCTATGGAAGAATAGGTTCTGTTTGTAAGAGAGTAATATGTGTGTTCCTTTTTATTCAACAGACAAGCACCAGAAGAAAAAAGGAACTGTTCGACAAGACGTCCTCGTGCATCTATTCGAGGGTCGCCCCACAGGTAGTTATGTGCATTGAAATCGCCAAGAACAGCATAGGGGTCTGGCAATTCATCAATAAAGGACTGAAATTCATGTTTGCTTAGTTTATAATGTGGGGGTATATAAAGTGAGCAAATAGTGATAAGCTTGTTTAGCAGAATAACTCGAACCGCCACTGCCTCAAGGGCCGTTCGTAGCTGCAAACGTTGACAGGCTATGCTTTTTTGAATTACAATGGCGACACCGCCCGATGATGCGATAGCATCGTCGCGATCTTTGCGATAAGTGACGTGGTGTCGAAGAAAATTTGTGTGTTTTGGTTTTAAGTGTGTTTCCTGTAAACACAGCACTTTTGGATTGTGTTTGTGGATGAGTTCTTGTACATCATCAAGATTTCTAAGGAGACCTCTGACGTTCCATTGTATGATTTGTGTATCCATATTTAGTGTAAATTAGTGCTGTGTGTACGGAAACGGAAGTGATGCATTAGATTACAGAGCTCTTTCGAGGCCCTGTAACCGGGGTTTTGCCTTTTTTGAAGCGTTCGAGGGAACCTCGCCGCTCCTTAGGCGCTTGGCGCACCGTGGGGATAGGTGTTGTGTCCACTGCCTCTTGTGAGGCGCCGGACACGCGCTCTTGCGAGCGAGAAGTTTTTCGGGAGAGTCTCACCTCGGAAGGCAAAACCCCTGCGCCCACCTGCCCGGAGGTCGATGGGGCTCCCTGTGGAATTTGGCTGCGCCGGCTGTTGCCAGCGCTGGGAGGGGCCGGGGAGGTCGAGGCAGCCTCGGCTGCGCCTACCTTCGGGGCCACTATCGGTACTGCGGGATCGCTGCGCGTAGCGCAGGTTGCCGCCGATAACTCTTGTGGGGCCGGCAACCCAAGGGTAGCCTGGCCGGTTTGCTGGTTGGATGGAGTAGGCTTACCTACTTCCACCCTGGGGGCAGAAGCCAAAGGTGCCTGCTCGCTGCACGCGGGCATGGCACTTGGCATTGGCCGCTGCGACGCCGCCCCCCGACGCGCCGCATCAGCATAAGGTGTGTTGTGGAAAGGAGAGCACCTTTTACGGGCTTCCTTAAACGAAATATTTTCCTTGACTTTAATGGTGATTATATCTTTTTCTTTCTTCCAGTTTGGACAGGAACGTGAGTAAGCGGGATGGTCACCACTGCAGTTTACACAGTGAGGTGTGCCACTGCAGTTGTCGGAGGGGTGGCTCTGCACTCCACATTTTGCACAAGTTATTTGACCACGGCAGCTCTGCGAGCCATGGCCGAACCTCTGACATTTGAAACACCTTCTAGGGTTGGGGATATATGGTCGAACATTTAATCTGATGTATCCTGTTTCGATAGTTTCTTGCAGTGTGCTGGATGCAAATGTTAGGATAAGATGCTTTGTGGGGATTTCCTTGTTGTCTCGTCTAAGTATAATACGTTTTACTTCAGTGACATTTTGTTCTTTCCATCCTTCCAAGAATTCAGCTTCTGTCAAGTCTAGGAGCTCTGCCTCTGACACGACTCCCCGTGAGCTGTTCATTGTTCGGTGTTGTGTAATAGATATTGGTATGTTACCAAATGTCACAAGACTGCCAAGCTTTTCGTACTGTTGTTTCTGAGGGATCTCAAGGAGAAGGTCCCCGCTAGCCATTTTAGTTACCTTATAACCTGACCCTAAGGCTTCGGTCAAAGATTTTGCTACTGTGAATGGAGAAATAAATCTAGCTTGTTTTTCAGGACTCTCACTGTGTACTACGTGGTATTTTGGATAGGTCTCTTTCGTGCGGTTGAAACAAGTGCTTAAGTCTTCGGTGCGTCCCCTCTTCTGAGGGTGACGATCAAGTAGGCGGGGAAATGCGGGTGTTCCCATAGTAATTTGGTATGTTTTCAGCAGCAATGGCGGCCACCCACCATGGAGCCCAACTTGGGGACGCTGCAGGACTTAACGGGTAAGGCTGCAGGCGCCAACCGTACACTGCCACTATAACCTAATATATTATACCCAAGGGAGGGCACATACACAAGGTTAACCCTTGCCGCCGTGGAGAAAGGAAGTAAATGGAAGAGTGAAGAAGACAGGAAAGATGAAAAAGGCGAGAGAGAAAGACGAAGATTGGAGAAGAGGACAGGAAAAGGCGACTGCCGATTTTCCCCGGGTGGGTCAGTCCGGGGGTGCCGTCTACGTGAAGCCGAGGCCAAAGGGGTGTGTTGCCGCCGCCGAGGGGCCGTAAAGGTCCAAACACCCGGCATTGGCTCAACCCCCAGGATCCCCTTTTCCCCGGACACGGCTAGGCCGCGCACGGCTACACGCGGGAGGTTCCAACCCTCGTGTGCTCGGGTACGTGGTGTCGCAACACACCAAACGCCTGCTGACGCAGACGCCCCTGCGGCGGGAGCGAACTGTGGCGCTAATGTCTACGGGAGCTGTAAGCGGAGTGGTTCAGCCAGCATGAAAATGATGGGTAGTACATGCATTTGCCTAAACGTCGTCCTTCTGAGTTTAAATAGCTTCGTTTCTTTGTAAAGTGATCATACCTAAGAGCGTACTGCGTTATAAATAATTAAATAAGCAGGACCTCTAGCACAGAAGCCCGACATCGTAACCATAGCGACATGGACGCATCGACAAGCGGAACCACTTTAATAACAAGCGAGTATGCGTGCTTGCCGAGTCTTATTGACTTCTGCATTAAAAAAGAATACTATAAATTGCTTTAACATTTAGGGCAATTTAGGCCCAGATAAGGCGTAATAAACGAAAGAACAAGGAGGTCTGAAGCCCGAAGCACGAAGATTAGACAAATCCATGTAGGCCTACTGCCTATCATTCCTATGGTAGCTGAAGGATCGCAGCATCAGAGTTCTCCCCAGTAATTACAGGAAACTCTATGGAATGAACTTGCAGGGCAGCGAGTAAGGAGGCACGCGCTTCCATGGCTTCCAAACCTATGGGCACGACTGTGCGCTTCCATGGCTTCCAAACTTATGAGCACGACTGCACACTTTCATCTTCCAGTAGTTCGGACAAGCTATCTACAATATAACCCCGGCTTCCGACTCTTTGCCTCTTTGTTTGTGGCGAAAGAACGGTGTTTAGCGGAAAGAAGGCACGTGGTGACATTAATTCTGTACTCAGTGTACAGTTATGTTAACAGTGCGTTCTGGCATAACTAAAGTGTAACGGCAGAATTTTACAGAATATACAGCATTAATGTTCAACACAGAGTAGTAAAATAGGTGTAAACACCGAGGCACGTTGTCTCGGCAAAGGCTGGCAAGCGGATGGATAACTGCCCCCGCCAGCCATAGTCTACGTTGAATAATGGATTCATGGGCGAGTGAGGGCTGGGCTTTCGGAGGCGCTCGTACTGCAGACAGAGACGAAGGGGGCAGATGGCTTCCGGGTCCTTCGTGCCGTGCTCCCCGAGATTTCGTTTCTGTGTAAGCTGCGTACGAAGGAGGCTTTCTGGTGTTTACGAGCTGGGGTTGACGTGCGGTGTCCTTTCGTGAGCTTCTGTCACTGTCAATTAAAGCCTCAGCGTCGAGTTGCCTCGAAAAAGCGCCGGGATTTGCGCGAAGCGTCGGCAATGCAACGTTACGAGACGCGCAGGTGAATCCTGCGTCAAAGTTTTGGCACTTCACCTATAATTGCGCTTAACATGCATTGGCGCCGAGTGCGGGGAGGGGGGGATGAGGGGGGATGTTTGGGGGCCCCAGACCCCTCCACAGTTTCCCGGCGATGCCAAAGCCCACGCCTCCCCCACACACCTAAAATATCATTATGATATATACACACACTCCTAAAATACCATTATGAGAGTTTTTTTACCCACATCCTTTGAGGTTTCTTTTTACTTGCCTCGACGTTTTCACTTATTTTATGGTGGCTAATGATTTGCGAGGTTACCGCAAGGAACATATACGAGATGAAGAAAGGGACAACACGAAGCGGTGGCTAATAGCTTACCGCATCATTAGTGGCGCGGATGTGTACAGCTTTGAATTCATGCTTTCGTTTCATTTCTGCAAATCTTGACAATAGAAGGACACGCGCATTAGAAGCCCTAGCGGCGGCTGCCTCATCCGTATTTTCTTACTTCAACATTGTTTTGATGTTACACTGTAAACACCATGTACATAGACAATATATTCCCATACACACACAGCACAAAGTGTATTATATTTTTTGAAAGAAGAGAACGTAGCCACTTGAAAATTATTTCTAAAGGTATGGATAGTGTATGCCTAGAGAATGGATGCGTTGCTGTATGTTCACCTGGCCTTAAATTGCTTTGCGCGCTTTTTTGACCCAGAAAAGAACCTGCAGACTTGAGTGACCCCTTCGGCAGAGTCTTTTATCAGCGGCGTGTGAAATGCACATGAATGATATGTGTCCCAGTATTGCTTCTCTTTCGCGTGAGCAGTGCTAAAGACTCATGAAATAACCAGAACTTTGATAATAATTTACAACATTTATTAGCGATTGAAATACCGTCACTTGAACGCACAGGTCATAAATATATGCAGGGTCTCCCAATTAACTATGACGCACCCAGATTAAAAAAGGAGAGCAATTGCATTACTCGAAGAAAACCTATTGCATATTGTTTCCGGTGCAGTAGAGCAGCTTCCAGTATATTTTTCATTACTGACATTTAATTAGGTAATTGTAATTATTTATCTAACTCGAGACGTACTATCCTAATTATCAAAGTGTCAATGAGGCATTCGTAAGCAGAGCCAAGGGACATTTAGCTGCGATATCTTCAGCGACGTACTAATTGCGTACAAATGTTTTTCGACTGATAAATAAACTCCGCAAAATATGAAAAATACCACATGACTGCGCTCTCACCCGCATCATAAAGCAGCGCCCCCTAACAAGCGCCCTCTGAGTTAGCCAGAACGAAATAAAGGAAATAAGGAAAAAATTTCGCTCGAACCAGTTCCTTATCTGCCACGCCCCAGCTGAAGTAACTTGTCCCGTTTGGTGTTGGAAACAAGCTGTGATAGCTATTGTATTTGCGCAGATAAATTGCACGGATGCTTTCTCTCGTTTTCTCTTTTTTTTGCCGCAAAAACTATCATCGGAAAAGCGAATTCACAACGTCTGTGCAAAGGTTTAAAGGTGCGTTTTGTTTCGCCCACGTCACCATGTGTTTCTCTGTTGAGCAGAAGGCAACCATGATCCTTGCCTTGGGAGCTGCAAATGGCAACAAGAGGAAGGCCGCAAATATATATCAGTCATGGAAGTGTGCCGGTAGCCCAAACGCATTGACTATCAGCAGAAATTATGAAAACCTGAAACAAACCGGCAGCTTCAAGAAACAGCGGCGTAGGACTCCCATCTTTGAGTCCTGCTTACATCCGCACAGATGTTTTAGCATTTATGGCCTCAAATCCTCGTGCTAGCGTTCGGGACGTGACCGCCCAGGTGCCAATTTCCAAGTCATCACTTTGGAGGATTATAAATGACGGCCGTTACCCCGTAACACCTTAACCAACACCAATGCTTAGAAAATAGGGACCTGTAGAGTCGTCTAGATTTCTCGAATTTGGTCCTCACAAAAGCCGATAAGTCACCGGTCTTTTTGAGCAACATCATGTGCACAGATGAAGCCGAAACGGCCAGGTAAATTTGCATAATGCACACTATTTGAGTGACTCCGATTCACACTGGGTAAAACGCACTCGGCACTTAGTAACAGTGGTCGTTCATTATGTGGTTCGGAATTTACGCCGGTGCTCAAATCAGTCTCATCTTCTTCGATCACGCACTGACTGGGCAGCGTTAAGCGAACGAAATCCTTGAAGGAGTGGTGGATGAGTTTATCAGCGAAGTCCCGCTGTCACGCCTTCCACTTCTGTGGTATCAGCAAGGTGGGACAGCAGCACACAGCAGCAGCCATGCGAGAAACTGACTGTATGCAACTTTTCATGCGCAATATGTTGGAAGGCACGCGCCTGTAAATTGGCCGGCTAGGTCACCTGACCTCTCTCCTCTCGATTTCTTTCTTTAGGATTACGTGAAAGATCGTGTTTACATGACCGAGGCGGAAGTCAAATGGTCTAAAGGCAAGGGCAGCGGATGTCCGCCATAGAATTTGAACGTCGGTCATCAAGAGAGCCACAGAAGATGTAACAAAGCGGACTAAGTACTGCGTAGCTGCAGAAGGACACCTATTCCAACACGTCCCCTAGGCAGCAGCTGGTGTTCAACGGCGCTTACGAATTCATAGATAAGAAGTGCACACTGAAATCTGATGGTTTCAAATGCGTAAGCATTTATAACTTTGCCCAACGGAAGAACCATCCCTCCGTCCGTCCCGTGAGGCGATCGCTTTCAACGTAGTGCTCTCAGCAGCGAGCGAATTCACCTGCGTGCTGTCTCTCGCTTCAAGGCCAACGAAGCGGCGAGAACACAGCGCTCATGTCAGCACATGCTGCACTCTGCCGGTTTCGCAGATCGCTTTCAAGATACGGGCCGCGCCGCACCGCCAAACGCAGCCGCCGCCGAAGCACGGTTGATCACGGTTCATAATGGTTCACTGTACGTAATAAATGTTGCATACAATTACTTAATTTGCTACATATCCCTAGTCATTTAATCCCACGTCCACATACGCTGCGGGCTATCTACGACACCAGTGAACATTGGTTCTAATCTCCTCCTCTTCGTTATCTCATGCAGGCCTCCCTCAACAGTTTGGTGTTCGCTTCTCCGTTTCACGGTTCTTTCGTAGTCGTTGTCGCAATTATACGAAACACACCAGCATAGTACGACGAAACACCACGTCAGTACTACTAAATGCTTACGAGTCATTCAGATAAATCCCAGAGAAGATTGTGCGTGGACACTTTTTTTTTTTGGTGCAGACGTCCCGATTGCCAATTCGGTTCATATAGAAGTGCTACATTTACTTTCTTGAACGCATCGGTTTTGCCTTTTCTCTACACGTGAATACCGAGATTCGCTATAGCCTTTCTGCAAGCCACTGGGCTGGACGCACGGCTTTAGAGATGCGCCAACTCTGCGAACTTGTATACGCGCGTCTCTTCCTCATACCATCATCATCATTCATCAGCCCTTTTACTCCCCATTCCTTTTCCCCTGTGTAGAGTAGCAGGCCAGAGCAAGTTATCGCTCAGGTCGACCTCTCTGCTTTTCTGTAAATCTCTCTTTCTCTCTCTCTCGCTTCCTGGTCTGTTTATTTCGCTTTTATTTTGCGCCACGAACCTGCTTTCACTTGCGTTTGGTCCGAGGCAAGTTTCTGGCGCAAAATATAGCTGCGCGCGCACTCTTTCCATGCGGTGCGAGCAGAGTTGACATCTTGAAACGTTCTATGCCTGCTCCATTGCATTTCGCCTTTTGTGCGTTGTAAGAGCGGCTGTTCGGCCGCGTTATCAAGGGGCTTTTGTTATCCACGTGATCAGTCGGCTTTGAGAGACGGATATTAAGTGTGACGCAGAAATGAGAGGAAGGAATAGCTGCGAAGCCGAGAAACCCGCTGCTGGTGCTCCTTCCGTACCATTATCGAGGTTATGCGCTGTATTTGCGGGTTCGCGGCAGGTAAAGCAGTTGCTTTCAATCAGCTTACTTGAGCGTGCTGCTTTATGATAAGGGTGGGAGCACAGCCATGTGAGATTTTTCATATTTCGCGGGGTTTATTTATCAGTCGAAAAATATTAGTGCGCAATTAGTACGTTGCTGAGAACACCGCTGTTAGATGCCATTTGGGGGTGCCTGCATATGCCTCATTGAGCCTGATAATTACGACAATACTGCTCGAGTTAGATAATTAATTACGGTTACCTAAGACAATCTCAGTAACGAAAAAAAATTACTGGTGGCTTCTCCTCTGTACTGGTAACAATATGCGCTAAGTTTTCTTCGAGTAACGCTATTGCTTCTTTTTTTAAATTTTGCTGCAGGATAGTTGAGACACCCTGTACATATTTATGACCTGTGCATGCGAGTGGACCTCTGCATGCATGCTCTTTTTTAAAAGTCTTGGTGCATGATAGTTGCGGCACTCCACATAATTCACTCAGTAACCGAAATGAAGCCAACCCGGATTCACTCAAAATGAGAATCAACAGCAGCCATGCGCAGCAGCGCTTATACTCGGACTCACAGAAAGAAAACCAGAGAGATACTACATTTTCTCCAAGAAAGGCGAAGCAGTAATAGTGATAGCAAAGTATAAAACAATTTCACGAATTAAGATTACACCACGGAGAGACGCCAGATTCTTGATGGTGTGAGAGGACTCAGGCTGTGAAACTGAACTGACTCCTACTGCGAAGTCTTGTAGGTCTTGTATACACTACTATAAGGCCGTCACTTCATTAAACATTTGTTCGACATCACAGGAAGTTTCTTCAAGTGCAACTGCTATTGGTATAGGTAATGGTAGACGCTCGGTTTTGTTGGTGCAGCACGTTTCAAGGAATAGCGCAAATAGGACACAGTCTAAGGAAGGACACGACTCCTATCGTTGCGAAGCCGTATTCGCCAAGCGTTGGAGTGTTCACTGACTAATAGAGAACGTGAGCTGGGGTTCAAACCTCTACGAGACAGCTGAGTTTTACCCTACTCACGGCCTGTCGTTGCAATAGTAATTCCGCTCAGTACGAGAGAGACAGCAGATTCGGACACGGACATTCGTCTCCCATGGTTGGTTGAGAGACCAGCGGTGCGAAGCTACCACTCGTAGGACCACGACTGAACGCCTCCAAGACAGAATCCAGTCCGAATCCAGCCGGGTGGAAAGCGGCGGGCCGCCGCACTTCTCGGCTCGATGACGCCAAATGCATCCAGAGCGCGCTACACAGGAGACCGAGTATTGTCGAGGCCACTGGTCGTCGCTGCAGTGTGAAATGGTCTGAAGACGACTCGGGTGCCTGCGGTGGTGTCGGCCGACTCAAGCGCACGAGTCGTGACCTTTCTCAGTAAGTGTTTTATTTGCGCTATTCATTGCAATATGTGGTATTCATAACACAGAGAGAGAGAAACAAGGAAAGGCAGGGAGGTTAACCAGACAGGCGTCTGGTTGGCCACCCTGTAGCGGAAGAAAGGGGGACGACGTATTGCAAGAAAGGAAAGGGAAAGACAAAACGAGATCACGCACACATACGCTCGTAAGCGTCTTTTCAACGTCTCCAAAGACTTGCGGAGGGAAATCATTGGAACACGTGTATGCTTTCTGGTTCGCTGATGGTTGAGACAAGCACCTAGGATCTTTGCTTCCATAATGGGTCAGGTATATCGAAAGGTTCATTCATATGTATCGACAAGTGCGTCTTATTGGTGCATAGTCGAAAACTCGCGCAGCAGTAGTCGTATGCAATTTCTATGTCGTCGCTCCTGCCAACGGAAGTGTACTCTCGCGGAGCTCATTCCTACATTTTATTCGTGAACAGCGAGGCCTCAAAGTGTCCAGGACTTCGCCAGACTGGTTTTCTTTTCAATGTAATGATCTGCGCATGCTCATGTACCGGAACACTGGAATATGCCGCACCACTTCAACTTACCGCAGCATTGCATATTTAGCCAAATCACCGAAAAAGCGTTCTCTACATACACAACATGCCTTTACCAAGATTAAATATTCGGTTTTCCGCCGGTACCTGCAGCACATGCTACAGGCGAGACGCGCACGTACATAGCGTGCATGAAAGGGTAATGTCATTTTTACGTAGCACGGGCGCAGACCTAACACTGTCACGTCTTTTTCCTGGTGGGATTAATAGACGACGCTGTAGTGAGGACAGGTTTTTCATATATGACGACCGGGCTCTATACATAATACATTAGTGAGCAGCCAAATTTTTTCGCTTATCCCGTTGAACTTGTGGAGCGCCGAAGCATGCATTTTCACTTCGAAGTCTTCCCGAATTTAAGCGTGTCTTTTTTTTGTTTGGAAATCATAGAGGCTTGCTTTTTATACGTTACGGTGATTCGCTTTGTGTATGCTTCGTTCCCTGCACAAATTAATTCGTCCTCTGGCATTTTTAATGCTAACAAATACACGTTTCTGTGCCCTTACCGTTAGTGCAAGGCGGAGAACAAGCCGCGCTGATGTTAGCAACCGATTACTGCTCCTCCCGCGCAATCAAAACTCCGACCTCTATCACAATCGACAAGTTGGACAACCATTAAAAGCGCCATCGCTCTATTTAAAGACAACGGCGATCTGTGATCGTGCTATGCGCCCTTTCGCATATATGACATTTGCAACATTTCTAGTACTCTCTAGTCTGCCTGCAGGAATGATGCTTGGATGTGGCCTTGTATTCTAGTTAAGCGAAAACAGCAAAAACCCCCACGGTGTGGATTACCTTGAGTTCTATTTCTCCGCGAAGCTCCAGCCGAAATGTCTTGAAAGTGTCCAGCACTGACTTTGTCGCCGAGCTTACGTGGATCTTCAACGCTGACATGCAAAAAGGCAAACAAACGAAAATCACCATAACTAAAGGGTGGAAGACATCAGCGTAAGCACCTGACAACATGAGTTGCTAGACAAACAGTGTCACACTGGACACAATAACCTCCTCATCCTTTCTTCGGTAATATTATATATAAGGGAAGAAAGGGGGTTGACAGAGAGGTCCGATTTGTAATAATCATATAAGAAGTCATCAAACAATGACACCATGGACAACATAGGGAAAATTACTTGTACTTAGTAATTTAATTAAAGTAAGGAAATGATAAATTAATGAAAATGAAAGTTCATGAAAAAAGGCGGGGAACGATACCACGTCTACGTAATACGCGTGCGATGCTCTACTAATTGAGCTACCGCAGCGCCGCTTCCTCATCCACCTTCTTGGTTATTTATGTGTTACTACTAGAACTAACCGTCGCAGTGTTAGCCAGTGCCACCACTCACAGACCTTGGCGGCGGACGTGGAACGTCCTTTCTGCCACAGGCGTCACGAGAACGTGATCTTTTTGGGTGAAGGCAACTGGTCAAAAAACCCGCACATGTTACTTGAAGTCATTAATGTTGCCGGATTCGAGACCCTCGTTATGTAATAAATGGAAAGAAAGGAGGGTTAACCGAGCGTACGCGCCAAAATTACGTCGATGTGACACGAACTTCGGCCGGTGGAAACAAAAGCATGCGCATTAGTTAGCCCTAAATTCACGCATTTAATTTTTTGAGCACTGTACATACAAGGTGATCATCTTTAAGTTCTATGGAATTTTAAAAAATTGGTTGTGGCAGAAAGCATAAATATTGTCCTTGAGCTGGATCATTCTAAGAGGCGGACATTACTAGCACGAGAAATCGAAACACCTATTCAACTAATCAACAAAAGTTCACTAATTAACTTTTAATTAAAAACTTTACGGCCCACATTGCAATTTACGCATTGTAGCCGGTGAGCTTGCAAGACGTATGCAAATTGATTTCCAGGATGACACCAGTTTCGATATATTTCCCAAAGTGTGGAACGAAATACATGGGCGTTCCAGTTGCTTTTGTGCTTCGATGCATATAAGAGCGTTTTGCTAAAGAGGTAAGTGGAACAACAGTGCACCTTTACGGCAAGTTTGATGGCGCATATCTCCAAACTGGCGTCATTATGTGAATTCAGTCCACGTGGATATGTAATTGTAATACATGCACCGTAAAGTAAATAATTCAAAAGACAATCAGTTGACGCTTGTTAATTCCTTGAAGATGTGTTTCAATTTCTCGTGCAATTAATGTCCGCCTCTCTGAATAACCCAACTCAACGACTAACATTATGTTATTCAGAATAGACTATTTCTTTCGAAATTCCATAAAACATAAAAATGATCGCCCTGTATAGGCTATACAGGCAGCCGGAGCACGGCAGCTCGCTTTCTGTGGTCTACCGAATTTGGGAGGAAGACCGTAATAGTGACGTGGGGTGCCGCGACACAATTTTACACGCCAGTTTCAGATTCTTTCTCCTCTATTTCTCTTCCCATTCCTGCTGTGCTAGATAGTAAAGCGGACTATTCGTTTCTGTTTTTTTCTGCCCGCACGGCTCACCTGCAACCAAAATACAGTAACGTACAGAACTCGTGTGCAGCCTGTTCGACGTGCCACAAAGTTCTCGCGTGCTCGTCCTCCTGTAGACCGTGTTAGAGCGCACGTGCAACTCGGGCACGCAGTGTCCGTGCTCGGGCGTAGTTTACGCCTCTGTGCAAGAGCGCGTTACTTTAGCATGTAGTACATCAGCTAGCTCTGAGTTCCTGGTTTATCTAAAACAAACTCACGTACTACCTTTTCTTTTATCCCCAAAGTCACCACGTGCCAGGGACTACAGACGCCTGTGGTGTGCAGCTAAGCGTTGTTCTGCAGTGACTGCCTTCTCACTGCGCGGAGTAGAAGGCAACCTACATGCAGACTGCGTCACGCCGGTTCAGCAGCCGACACTACAGAACTACTCCCGATGCTTTCTTCTAGAAGTTACGGATCACAGCTCTTGTGTCTTGTATTGTGTGGCGCTTACAGCTCTTGTGTCTGGACCGACTCAGAGCAGCTGTGCGGACCTATACACACTTACGATCCCAGGTGCGAGTTTCATATGCCGTCTGGCCTTAACAGGCGCGAACGGGCATTCACAGCACGGCACCACAGCGCATTCGGCTAAATGTGAGAAATAATAAACACTTCCCGTTTAAAAACAAACGAACAGGATCGCCCGGCGCACAATACAAGGAAAGACACAATCCACTTAATCTGCATGTGCTTGCAGATCTACATTAGGAAGAACAGCCGTAATGTGCACACTAAACATTCATCAGGCAGTGTCATCGTACATGTTCAAGGCCCTAGCAATAACGTGCACATGGCTCGACGAGCACACATTTACACTTCACAAGAGACACACGTATAATTCAGACGCTTTAGTTTGTTCAGCGCTGTAGTTTGTATCTGCGCATATCGTTTAATTTTTCGTCACACCCACTCGGAATAGTTTGCTAAGCGTGCCTCCAGGCAAACCTCTCGAGGATTCATTAAAGCCTCTCGCTCGACAGTCACAGGTGCTGTCCAAATCTACGTAACATAGGGTGGCGCGCGCACTGCGTTTAAAATGCGTATTTTAAAGGCTGTGCTTTTGCTGGTTAGAATGCGCCGCACACAATTTAGAGAGCCGGAAACACGTCATAGTCGAGTGGTTTTGGACAACACCTATACTCGCGATGCATTCTTACTATATGCTTTCCGGAAAGCGCTGTGGCGTGTTCCGGGTTGCTTGGACGTTGCCGATCATTTACGCTAGATTCATGAAGCACGGACACGGGTTTTCAGTAACACTCACAAGAAGCCAAAATAAAATTTAGCTGATCCTCTGGATATGTCGTTTCTGAATAATTTGGGTAATGTGACTCTTTGACTGAAGAACCTTCCACAGGACTGATGTTCGCTGTGTACCCTCTTTAAGGTTGCTACAGGTGCGAATGCAGGATCCGCTGATTTTTGTGGATTTGGAGGTGAACTCACCCATTCCCGAAGACTCCATCCGCGAGGCGGTGTTGACCGTGTCCCCGAAAAGGCAGTACCGAGGCATCTTGAGTCCGACCACACCTGCCACGCAGGGTCCTACGCAAGGGGTTCAGTGGCATAAACAAAGATAACTTCCACTTTCGCTGCCACTAGGCATTTAAAGAAATACACGTCGAACGAATAGAAAAGTATAAAGCAGCTTGAGTAATGCATTCGTGCTATTCATTCGCTTTGCGATGGAAAAATAATCCCCATAATCACTACTAGGTGTGTTCGATATTGCGAATAGTTTCCGTTTACGAAGTATTGGAGCTCACGGCGATTACTGGGTCTTGCCTGCCTCAGAATACAACCGATGCTTTTAGATCGTCAGCCCGTTGAGCGCCAGCCGAGTTTTAACTTACAGGCTGCCCGAATAGCACTGCGTATATTGTACATGAATTTCCTTTGTTCATCGGATTTCTGGTCTAGTTACAGATGCAGGTAAGTGTTCAACATTCGAAGATAATGTGGCATCGAAAATTTTACGAGAACACAGCGAACTATAAATTGAGATCAGTGCACGTATATAGTTAACAGAATGCCATATCCGAGATGAAAACTAAAGGCATGAAATAACGACACAGACGAAAAAAAAAATGAAACACGACAGAGTGACAGAGCGGAACCTCGTGTTTGTTTCTTGTGAAAAATTTGCTGCAAGATTTCTCGTTTCAGCTGACGAAGTTTGACAACGCTCATCCGAGTTCTTGTGGAGCCCTTCAACGCTACTCGTCGGAACGGCCAGTTTCTGTTAGCAGCGATGTATTCTGTAAGTAGCTTTCACGGGTTGAGCTGTTCTATATGCTGTATTTATTAAAACCGTATTTTCTAGATTCTTTATTTTCTGCGCAATTCGCCTGGTTTCACAGTACGTACTTGCCAGGGAAAAAGCTAATTTTGCAAACACGCTATGTGTTCCTTCTGGGTAGCGTCTGTCTCACGGACGCTAGAAGTGCCGGCGAAAAGAGGGATGCGATGCGTGGGACGCTACCCACGCTTGAAGGTCGTCCTTCTCCGGCTTCCATGAAGTTTTAATTATGAAAATCGGCCGGGGTTACTTGATGCAGTAGTTTTCTTTGCCCTAGGATGTATGGCCGCATACGGCGCAAGGATGATGCGCGCAGAACGACGATGGTGGACATGGAATGAATGCGCGAGCACGAACGTGCGATAAGTGAAAGATCAATCAATCAATCAATCAATCAATCAATCAATCAATCAATCAATCAATCAATCAATCAATCAATCAATCAATCAATCAATCAATCAATCAATCAATCAATCAATCAACCAATCAATCAATCAATCAATCAATCAATCAATCAATCAATCAATCAATCAATCAATCAATCAATCAATCAATAAATCAATCAATCAATCAATCATTAATAATTTCAGTATCAGAGACACTTGGTGGGTAGAGAGAAAAAGCCATCAGGCTTGACAACATCTGCAACCCCGAGTACTGGCAGACAAGGCACATGATAACTGCAGCACATCAACAGAAGTAAACCGAAGAGTGTACGGAAGTCAGATGTATTAATTGAAAGGTCCTTAATCAGTTACTACTGTCATAAATACTAGTAACAATAAAAATTAAAAAAAAAAACATGATAAATCACTGTGCAAAAAACGGTCGTAGACACAACATTTTCACATGTGTACATGAATACCGCGTGAGATTACACGCCCGTGTTGCGAAATGAAAACAGTGAGAAAATAGTAGCATCGAAGCAAAGCACATCAGACAAATAGGTGTGGTACTGTATTATATTTGGAACTCTGGAATATTAAGCAGCGAACGTATCTGATATTTTAACATCCTATTGATGCCGAGTAAGATGCGGAGTATTGAGACTGTAGAGTGTTTATATATATATATATATATATATATATATATATATATATATATATATACAGTGAAAGCTCGTTAATTCGAACTTCAATAATTCGAATTTATGGATAATTCGAACTGTACGATTTGGTCCGGCCAAGCTCCACAGAAGTCTATGTATGAAAAAGTCCGTTAATTCGACCGCGAGAAGGTTCCCTCACGGATAATTCGAACTACGCTCACCTGGCACACGGCCAGAGAAAAGCGCCTACTGCCTACACACAAGGCTGTATTGCCTCCAAAACGGAGAGAAGGGCGAGAGAAGGCGAAATCGGAAAAAAATCTAAGCGACGCGGGGTCAGCCAGAAGGCAGTGGCGGCTGCCGCCTCTCCGTTCTACGTAACCTCCAAGACTTCTTGCCCGTTGTGAATCTCGGAGGCTTTGCAAATCTTGTACAGCTGCTAATGTTGTGCGGAGATGGCACGGCAAGCGCCAAAACACAGCGAATCAAGTACGTCGCAGCTGCGCTTGCAATCAAGAACCAACGAATCAGGGCCTTCGCCACATTCACATGTTCAGCGTCTTTGTCTCGGCAGTCTACATCGGTTGTGCACGTCTGTTTTCAGCTTAGGAGGTATCGGCCGTCGCGAATCATTGTGATAGTGTTAAGCCTCGGCTAACGTTCGTTTCGGTGGACATCGGTGGTGTGGCACAGTCGGACCCAGAGTTTCGACTTGAAGGTGGCGTGTGACCGCGGCACACGCCATCACTTTCTGACACGCCAAATTTCTGACATGCCCTACTGCTTCCAAATCGCAGTGTACAGTTGCTCTCCTTCACTTTCGTTAGTTCGAACTTTCGTTAATTCGAACTGAAGCGGCTTCCCCTTGCGGTTCGAATTAACGAGCTTTTACTGTAATATATATATATATATATATATATATATATATATATATATATATATATATATATATATATATATATATATATATATATATATATATATATATATACCGAACGGCACAATTTCATCCGAAGCAGCGCGTCGCAAATCAATCGACCTTGCTTCTTCAGTTGCGTGGCGCTGTTACAGCTTGGTACACTTTTCTAGAAGAACCAACCTGCCTTGTGTGCAGCCTGTTCGACGTGCTACAAAGTTCTCGCGCGCTCATCCTCACGTAAACTGTGTTAGAGCGTACGCGCACCGTCGCATGTTGGGCACGAAGTGTTGGTGCTCTGGCGTTACCGTGATGTTACCTTGCGTAACATCACGTGATGAAGATACAACTTTCTTCTAGAAATTCCACCGAGCCGAGCTTGCTTCTTTGAAACCCTAACCGCTCGGAGAAACTCGATTTTAATGAGCCGACTTCCCCCCCCCCCCCTTTTTTTTTTCGCTCATCCGGTTTGATAGAGCCTGTCAGACAAACTAAACAAACGTTCCGTGGAAGCAATAACTTAGTGACCAAAAAAGAACGACTGAGGAACGCGAGCTTCTTTCGAGTCTTTTCTAATCACGGGGAGGTTATATTACAGTTCCGGAAAAGGAAGCGAAGAGCTGACAAAAAGTCCGAACGTCGGAGCCGAGGCTGCAGCGGCGTCTCAGTAAGCGCTAAAACATTCCACATGAAAAAAAGAAAGTACTAACGATAATACTAACAGAAGTGCGCAACGCGGGCTAAGTTTGATCCAGAATGACTGTCCATCATTAAGCTTCTTGCGTAATTAAATGCTCGCTAACGGGTTTCTTTTCTGAATCGAGAAACTTCGAACTCGTGCTCGCGGATCAGCTCGGCTTCAGGAATGCACGTAAGCTTCGCGATCTGCGACGACATCCCTCCGGTTTGTCATCTGATCTCGCAAGCGAGCTCCGCACGTGATCCGGATTACTAAGTCAGGATCTGCGAGCCATTCACGGGCCCCGGGCTAAGCCCGAATCGTGCATGTTTTACGCTGTCACGGGAAATCTTCGCGGCGCAGGCTGGTCATTTGTATGGCCGAATTCGACGCATACATTAACAAGGTAAATTTAGGACGCGGGGGCCAACTGATTTCAGTTGTTTTCCAGTATTACCGCGGCCCAAGGAGCGGTGGAAGGTGCGGTTTGCTAGTCTGCGTTGATACGTAAAAACAAATGTCCCGTTAACGACATGTCAGGGAAAGCGCGTTAACGAACGTCTGACGTGACGTCTGGTAAAGAAAATTTTTGATTAGATCTTATTTTTTTTCGGAACTGGAGGGATCACCTGAAAGCATTCAAGCTGTGTGGTCAGATTGGTATCTGGGGCTCTGAATTTGTTTAGTTTCTGCCAACTAAGTTATTGCGTGCGCGTTTCTTTCCCGTCTGAAGCTATGCACTGCCATCTGGTATAATTAACATTATGACGCTTTTGAACTTTTCTTGGTTTAATGCTTCTTGTTCGTTGTTCGCGACAAACAGCAGCCGGTCTCTCATGTAGATAAGTAATTTGAAAACGAAGAAAGAAAGAAAGTGGTGTTTAATTGCTTCAAGGTGTATAACATAGATGAGGTGCGGTAAAATAGTATCGCGCAAATTTCTAGTTCACTTGTGCTATCTAAGAAGTCGCCGCTTCCCCCGAAAGGCGAAGCATTGATTGCGATAGCAAATTAGTGGACGGCTACCTATACGAAGTAAGGGTAGTAGTTTTTATCGGCCGTATAAACTTGCAAACACATCCCGGCCACGGCGGCCGCATTTCGATTGGGGCGAAATGCGAAAACACCCGTGTGCTTAGATTTAGGTGCACGTTAAAGAACCCCAGGTGGTCAAAATTTCCGGAGTCCTCCACTACGGCGTGCCTCATAATCAGAAAGTGGTTTTGGCACGTAAAACCCCAAATATTACTATTAACACTTGCAAACACATCATAATAACAAAATTACAAAATTAGCGAGCATGGTGTCAGGTGCGTACAAGCAAACATGATCACATCTCACTCGATGACCGCGGAAACTCGCTGTCAGAACGCTGGAGTGAGGAAGCGCGGCAGCAGCAGCGAGCGAAGTGACCTAGCTGGTGCGTCTCGCATCAGCGCGAACAAAGCCGCGAAAACACAGCGCGGAGCGGACGAGCTGTCCCTGTCGCAGATGGCTTTCTAGATACAGCGGCCGCGCGTAGGCGCCCCAGCCGCCTGGAGTAGAACGCGCCACCCTTCCCTACCCTGCCACCGGAGCCTTGCGCGCGGCGGAAGACGGCGCGCTTCGGCACCAGAACACGCTAGTCTCGCACCCAGACTAACCGAACGCATACTCTCGCACCCGGGTTGCCCGATCGACCGGCGCCATTTTGTACTGGGCTGCCAAAGTGTGTTCGCCGGCGACCAGTAGACATGGCAAGCGCCAGCTCTAGGGCTGCAAAGTGCGGAAATGTGCCCGTTCACACGGATCCAAAGTACAAGAAGTCATCTGGGCATCATTGCGTCGTGTTTGGATGCCAAAACAACCAGCGGAAAAGGAGCAGGTTGCTTAGCGCTGTTTGCGAAGAGCACAACACACGTAGGGAATCGTGCCGGTGCGGTGTTTTCAGCCTGCACCGATTTCCATCCGCAACGAAGAATGCCAAACTGCGCCACCGATGGATAGCTGCAGTGAATAGGAAGAACTACCAACCCAGTGAAAATGCACGAGTGAGTATTCGATCTGCGTATGTTTTGGTGCCACGTTCAACTTTGCGCCCTACAAACGTAATATGTGTAACACGCAGGTTTCCTCCGATCACTTTCTGGGCAACAAGCCTACAGAGCAGAATCCCGCGCCGGTGCTTCGCCTTGGCTATAACAAAAAGGCAAGCCTTATCGTGTTTTCATTCAGGCAGAGCTCCCGACGGTTAAACGGAACAGTTGAGTTTGCGGTTAGCGATACTTGCAGCTGGTGCACGGAATGACCATTAAGCGTGAACGACAAGTTGTAGGCCTTGCTGGTGAGCGTTATTGCTAATGAAAGTAAACCGAAGTCTGCTCGTCACGTAGCATGTGTCCACAAAAACGTAAACGACGACTACTCGTCGCCGAAGGTGTTCTTGCAGCGCACCTACCTTTACGAGCTGGTGTTGCAGGTGTCATTCGTAACGAATTCATTTGAGCCTCCTGAGCTCTAAAGTGCGTGCGGGCTGTTATGCGGGGCAAAGCGCAAAATATTTCCGTTCATATGGCGAGGAAAATAAGGTGCTTAATTATTCTTGTATTTTGTAACAAAATTTTGATCGTTCTCACTAGTTTTTTTTTACTGTTTTTTTCTAAGGGAGCGCCAACAATCCGATGGCCTCGCACAATCGAAACAGGTCTGGTACCAGGTAGCTGCAGTTGGTGGGGCTAATTTCTTGGAATGCAGGTGCGGTTGTTGTCTTGTACCAAAGGGGTCCTGATGATGCAGCTTTAAGTGGGGATGGTAATTTTACGTGCCCTGTCATGGTTTGTGCAACTGTACAACACCTGCATCTGTCATGCTCGCCCTGTTATATGGGCTTTGACTGCACATATAGTTGAACATTATAACTACTGTAGTTCCTCATTTTCCAATGAGTGCAGGTTTAGCATCATATGCTGCTTGTTCGAGTGTTGTAGGCTTTTGTTCTGAATTTTGTACTCTTAAGTGGTTGCACGATACAATTGGCCTGGTGTATTTTCTATTTCATTTTGAGAGGACTTTATATCTTCGCAACAGTGATGGCATGGGAAAGAACTACAGCCCTTCTTACTATAACATCTATTTTGTTTTCAATGTGCAGGTGGTGAAGGGCAGGCGTCTGCAAACCAGGCAGTCAAACGACCTCGCCAGTTGGTTGCCAAACGCGGCCAACCCAGTAGAGACCATGACAAACAAGACCAAACTGAAAGTGCAGATGACAGTGTTCTGCGTGCTTTAATAATATATGGCACCAACACAGTGCTGTAAATTCCTTCACAGGTTACGTGCCAAAAAGCTCACACGTGTTCTAGCATATAGCGCGCGGTTTGTACAAACGTAATAGCGTACCTACCCGATGTATTCGCTTCTGCAGTCTGCACATCACTCAGTGCGGCCATTGCGGACTTGCATGAGGTCTTGAAGTTTGATTGAATCCAGACATTGAAAATGACAGGTTAGAAAAAACTCGAAACACGCCTTCCGCCCAGCTAAAAAGCCCAAGTTTCGCTTTCGCGCCGGGTCGCATCTCCCGGCGTGGCAGCCCAGGCCTGCTACTTCGCGGCGCTTGGGATAGATGGCGCGACCGGCGCTCATCAATATGGCGGCGCCTTTTGAATTCACCACGGAGGCAGGAAACTAAGGAGAGGCCCTGACGTCACTCTTTGTGAAGCAAAAGTGAAGCCGGAAGTTGGCGTTGCTCATGGCGATGCTCCGCCTTTTGTGCCACCCTCCTCTCTTGTTTACATTTTTTGCGAAACCACGCCGCGCTGCGCGTGGTTTCGCGCGCGCTCGCGCAACATCCGGCAGAGCACGGTGCAGGTAACACAGCGCAACAAGACACGGTGACTAACGCAAACCCGCCCACACAGCGCCTTTGCCACGGCACGAAACCTACCAGAGCAACACGTGTGAGCGCTCAAAAAATCAGAACAACGCCGCCATTGTGGCCCAAAAGGCGTGGCCATGCAGCAAAAAAAAGTAAAAGAGCAGCAAAAAAAATGAGAACCTATACGTCATTTCCGCCACACTTTTCTCCTAGCGCGCGGAGGGGGCAGGCCCTCTCCTTAGTTTCCTTCCTCCGTGGAATTCACGGTGTTCTGGTGTATACTCGCTTGCGTGCGTGCGCGAGATTGAGTCGCGATTGCCGGCTCACCCTCGAAAGCTTTCGCTAGCACATACAGCATACGGTGCGTGGTGATATTATTATCGCCCTTAGACTTCATACGGAACCGCACAGCGACGCCGTGTGATGTGTGTAGCGCGCGAGACAGTGCCGTGGTGGTAGATGAAAAGAAGAGGACGATAAAGAGCGCGCGCGCGGAGGTGAATCCCGCGCTGGGTGAAAGACGACGACATCGAAGAGCATCCGGCACGAGAACGCGTGGCGCAACACGGTAAAATAAAAGGAAAGGAACCCAATCGGAAGAACCCAGTCAGTTCCCAGACGCCAATCGCCGACGAACACGGAACTCCGAAGGTCACCGCTCAGGCAAAGACAAATCGGCCAGAGCGGCAGAAAAGCGAGGCGCTTGTCGCGAGGCGCAGAAAAGCGACGAGTTGTCCTGCGGGCGCCGAAGCCCGCGAGGCAACTCCTGCCGGACAGAGGGAACAGCTACAAGGCGTCTCACAACCCTGGCGTGAGGAAGAGCGCCGCCAGCGGTGATCGAGGTATGAGACCAACTGGAAGCCGTGGGGTTTAGCCAGCGCACAATGAAATATTCGAGAAGCTTAGCTTTATGCTCATTCCGCCCGTTGCGATCAAGAACGATGAATACGCCTTTTTTTTAACGTAAACAGAAATTTGAAACATTGCCTGTGGCATGTAGCCCAAATTTACTCATTCAGGCAGATTATTTGTCTGGAACAATACTTACCCTGGAAATTAAAATGCATAATTGCCTAACTAGGCGAATTTCACAAATCACTTTACCGCACATACTGCAACATACGAACTGAAGCCCGTGATCTCGCAAGGGGTAACCCCTTGAAACGAATTTTCTAACTACCGCCAGTGTTGAGATAAATTTGCTGATCATGGCCAACGTTGCTGATCATGGCCAACGTGTTTTCATCGACAGCACACGTGCTGAGACCTACGAGCCGCCTTCACACAGTTGGCTGCTGGACAGGAAGCTCGTCGCTTCTGGGACGACTACACCGGAAGAAACGCCCATGCCCGGCTTCTTCAAAAGCAACGCGCGGACGGTCTACCACTTTAGTGGGCAGTGGAGCAGCGCTTATGACAGTATGCTTCATATGCATCATTTCTTCGCTCCTCAGGTGCGTAACAGTTTGGCTTTGTACGCTAGACGGAGTGACAATCGCTCCATATTGCTGCTCCCCTGCCCACTTGTTTTCTTTGATATTGTGTGTGACTGCATTAATATGAGTCTGCTGTTGTTAAAATGTGGCGATGTCGAGGAAAACCCAGGGCCTCCAAAACCACAAAAATCAAGCGAAGATGTCGTTGCTTCTAATAGTGCCAATGAACTTCAGTCCGATGAAATTTGTTCTGTCCTACAAATGCTAAAAGACAAAGAAAACAACAGGTGAGCTTGCCAAAGGCCAGGCTGAGTTAAAAAAGGACGTGAAGGACGTCAAAACAAGCCAACAAGTTATTGAAAGCAAGCTAACTAACATTTACCGTCGCCTGGAATCGCTAGAAAAGAAATCCGAAACACTTGACAAAGTCTGTAGTGACTTGGTCAAAGTGCAACAATCAGCGGAAAGTCTGGAAAAACAGCAGGTCACCCTTATAGCTTGTCTAGATGATCTGGAGGACAGAACAAGGCGTAACAACCTAATTTTTTATGGCATACCTGACTCCCGTAAATCATGGCTGCAGACCGAACAGAAAACAATCGCTGCCTTGTCGTCTGCGATGGAACGTGATCTGCCACCGAACTCGGTTGAACGCGCGCATCGTATCGGAGCTTTTTCAGACGGGAAGTACCGCCCCGTCATAATGAAATTAACCAACTTTAAGGTCAAGGAAACCATACTTTCCTCGCGGAGCAAGCTGAAAGCTAACAACGTTTTTGTTTCTGAGGACTTCTCGCCGGCTACAAGGCACGCAAGGAAAAAGCTTATCGAATTTGGTAAGCGCCAGCCCAATTCTCCCCCGTTTCAGATAAGGTTTAATAAGCTTTTTATTGGTAGGCAATCCTTCCTGTACGACCCAACGACTGACTGCGTCAAGCAAATCACGCATGCACTGCCTGAAGGCGCGGCCACAGCTGTCAGTTCCGGCAGTCCCTTTGCTACGTAGGAACACGCGAGGGGTAGTGGCGTTGTTTCATCAGCACATGTCACAGTGCTTCTTGCTAATGTAAGAAGTGTGATAAACAAGCGCGAAGCAATTAACTCTCTCATTGACAACTGCGGTGCCGGTGTAATCGCTCTAACTGAAACGTGGTTGCATCCTCAGGTGTACGACTGTGAAATTTTTGACGTATCCCGCTTTCATATCTTCCGTTGTGATCGCATGGCTGGCCACGGTGGAGGTGCACTGCTTGCCATTTCGAAATCTTTGCCTTGTCATAACGTTACCTTTCACAGCAACCTAGAAATAGTGTGCGCCTGCGTTGACCTAGGCCATCGAAAATTTATTTTCGCTGTTTGTTACCGCCCTCCCTCTTACCCGTCTTCTTTCACTGCCGAACTTCATGACGCACTACACACACTTTTTGTGCTGCATCCAAAAGCACCTGTTATATTAATGGGGGACTTTAACTTCCCAAATATAAATTGGAATGCTGATCCACCTGCTTGTTATCCATATTCTTCAGAGTGTAATGAATTTCTTGATCTTTGTTCTTTATTTTCTTTAACTCAACTAGTCTCTGAACCAACAAGAATTTCAAAGGGTACTGCCAATATCTTAGACTTGATATTATGCTCTCATCCTGACCTTATTACGAATGTTTCATGTATACCTGGTGTAAGCGACCATCTAGTTCTTTCATTTAACGTTACGTCTCCTCTGTCAAAGCCGGTTGTTAAAAAAAAGTTAATATATGACTACGACAAGGCAAACTTTGACGCTGTAAACTTGGAATTATCCAATTTCCCCGACCTCTTTTTAAGTAACTTCGAAGATCGTACGGTAGAGAATAACTGGATCACATTCAGAAACAAAGTACATGAACTAACTGATAAGTTTATTCCGTCGCGTATTATATCGTCGAACTCTAAGGCGCCTTGGTTTAATTCTCACCTAAAGAGGCTTTGCAATCGTAAAAAGCGCTTGTACCGCATCGCAAAAAAAGGTCGCGAGGTATCTAAGTGGGACGCTTACAAGGACGCCAACGAAGCTTACATAGCAGCTAAAAAACTCGCTAAAAGTATGTTTCAAGAACACACTTTGCCTACAATACTTACAGAAGACCCGAAAAAGTTTTGGCGCATCATAAACCCTTCCAAAGATGATACAGTAACCTTAGCTGATTCTAGTGGATCAAAAATACCCGACGCTGAATGTCCCCGAACCCTAAACTCCGTATTCTGCAGTAATTTCGTTCTATGTCCTGATCCTGTGTTTCCCACCCTAATTAGCTGCAGTTACCCGGCCATGGATTTTATTAGGATCGAGCCACTTGGTGTAGAAAATGTAATTAAAAATCTAAAGATGTCGTCAAGCCCTGGTCCAGACCTGGTTACCGCAAAGTTTTTGAAAAACACTTTTGTTTACTCATCTTTATTACTTTCAAAAATATTCCAGCAATCTTTGGACACCCAACAGCTCCCTGCAGACTGGAAAATTGGGAAGGTGGTTCCACTTCACAAGTCCGGCAACAAATGCTCACCTCATAACTACCGCCCCATTTCCCTCACTAGCATTCCTTGTAAAGTACTCGAACATATCTTGTTTTCTCATTTAGTTAAGCACTTGGACGATAACTCATTCTTCACACGTGCTCAGCATGGTTTCCGCAAACATTTGTCCTGTGAAACACAACTGCTTTCGTTCACTCACGATCTTCATATTATTCTTGATAAAGGTTCATGCGCAGACTGTGTTTTCTTCGACTTTGAAAAGGCTTTCGACAAGGTATGTCACAAACTACTCATTTTTAAGCTTAGTAAACTAAATCTTGACCCTAATCTGTTTGCATGGCTAGAGCATTTTCTTCTTAATCGATCCCAGTTCGTTGCATTTAATAACCACTTCTCTACATCTAGCCCTGTTGAATCTGGCGTTCCTCAGGTTTCAGTGTTAGGCCCTCTCCTTTTTTTGATTTATATTAACGACTTACCCAATGAAATTTCTTCTAACATTTATCTCTTTGCCGACGATTGCGTTATTCTTCGTGAAACTTCTGACGCCGATGATGCTAACATTCTGCAAAACGACATTAACGCTGTCTGTAACTGGTGCGACTTGTGGTTAATGAGACTAAATCCATCTAAGTGCAAAACCATGCGTGTAACCCGCCGTGAACTTCCTCTTCCGACCTATTACCTTAGTAATACTGCCATGGAGGCAGTTACATCCTACAAATACCTAGGTGTCCATTGAACCTCAACTCTTTCCTGGTCTTTACACATCGACAGCGTAATCAATAAAAGTAATCGCATGTTAGGTTATATCCGCCGAAACTTCTCTTCCGCTCCGCCATCATTAAAGTTAATTTTATACAAAACCCTAATTAGGAGTAAAATGGAATACGCTTCGTCAATTTGGGACCCATATGCTGAGACACTAATCCAGTCTCTCGAACGTGTTCAAAATAATGCCTCGCGTTTCATCCTGGGCAATTATAACCGCACGGCTAGTGTAACTTCTATGAAAAACATCCTCCAACTTCCACCACTTTCTGCTCGTCGCAAATGCTCTCGCCTGGCTTTGTTTCATAAAATATACTTCCATAATTCATATCTGCGCGATAATCTTATTTCATCCCCAACCTACATTTCTCCTCGCATTGATCATCATCACAAAGTTGGAGTTTTGCAGTGTCACACTAGAGCTTGCAACGAGTCTTTTCTTCCTAGGACGTGTCAAGAATGGAACCACCTTCCCGCCGAGTTGATTGCAATTGAAGACCAAGCACAATTTCGTACGGCCATAATCAACACCATCGCTTCGGGCTTCACATGTGTATGACTACATCACTTGCTGCCTTCTTTGCTTTCTTTGTTATGTAACTTTTTTTTACCCCACTCCCCTCTGTAATACCTTGTGGTCTTGAGGGTATAATAAATGAAATGAAATGCTGTCAAGCTTGCGGTAATGTTGCAGTATTGTTGCAGTAAAATTGTTTTAACCAAAAACGCCATTTTATCCATTGAAGCTCAGAAATTACTGGAACACCAATGCATTTCGCCTCAATGCCACGTGACTGCCAGATTTGAGCTCGTCGGGCCTTCTACGGCTTTCGAAAGTGTCGCCATTGCAGCAGCCTTGCAGAAACTGAATTCCCATGAGCCTCAGCACGCAGTTCCTTTTTCCAGACAGCAAGGCTGTGCGGCAACCATTACTGCGCGGGCTTCGCCTCGACAAGTGCATCACATGCCGTTAAAGAATTACAGAAAGCCGAATTTACCATCGTGTTCTTCCAGTGGGTACCTTCCCATATCGGCGTAGCAGGCAACGAGGCCGCTGGCAGTTTGAGCAGATTGAGGAATGGTCTTTTCAGCAGCAGAAATAGATCAACTCAAGCGTAAAACGATACCACAGTTAAGTACAAGTGACGTTTTGTTCCCGCGAGGACATTGGATATTTAGGAGGAAGGTGCTTCGGATTCTGCTAAAGTTCTATCGTGATACAGGGATGGGAAGTGAATGAAGAGCCCTATGGGTCACCGTAGTTCGGAAAACGCGCCACATATTGGGCTCCGAGTCACGTTGTTTTTTTTTGTTTTTTTTGCAGGCTGGTGTTTTTAGCTTTACTGGAACAGTTTCAAACCGTATCGCGGTTGATAGGTTGTGTTCAGGCGCAACAACTGCCGGCATCTTTTGCAAGGTTAGGTCCGCCTGCAGCAAGCAACAATCCTCCTCCTCCTCCTCCTCCTCCTCCTTGTCGCAAGCTTTGGGAACGCGCATCTCGAGACTGGTGTCATACCCAGAACTCGTTCCACGTAGATGTGACTTTCGCAGTCATTGACTTAAATTCGTAATTGCTATGTGTACCGTAAGGTAATCAGTTTAATAGTTGATTAGCCCAGCTCTGTTAATTATCAGATATTATTTTCTTTTTATTTCTAGCACAAATCCGTTTCTGAGAGTAATCCACCTGAAGTAGTGGAATTGTGCTACGCGCCACTGTTATTCTGTTAAAATAATTCTGTTGAGGACAAATTAAAACAAAGCAGCTCAACATGAATATAGTGTTACGAACTTGTACCGCTGCACCACGATTACGGCTTTGTGGTCCCGTAGCGCTCGTCACCCGTTTCGTGACAGAGCGTTGGTAGCGAAGACTCCGAGCCTGGCGTCGATGAGAATAACAAAAGGGACTTTATACATTATATACAGGTTATCATACAGGACATGAACGGGTCGGCACTGGGGCCGAGTGCTCACAACAAACGCGACTGTTCTCGCACGACGACGTCCGGCGAAAACGCGTGACACATCTCACCCCAGTCGGGAGTGACACTCTCTCCCGGTGGGTCGGCGGATCCTGTTTTTCAGGCAGCGCGTTGCTGCTTTTATAATCCCCGAGGAACCATTGTCACTCAAACGGCCCAATACAAAGTCAGCACACGACGGTCGTCCGAGGGGTCCAACCAGCGACCGCGCTGGCCACCCGGTTCAAAGTTCGCGCGCGCGGTGACCTCCAGGCAAAGGGAGGTGCGGCGCCGGGCTGTCTGGCATACGCTGACACGTCCAAACATGCGGCTCGTCGAGGCTTCTCCCGCAGCAGGACACCGCTGCCTGACGGCTCAGCATCTTGACTTGTGAAGGGAGAATTAGGGCGCTCGCAGGATAGATTCCGCATCTTGCAGATTCGGAATCCGGGCTTGTGGTAATGGCACAACAATAGGCTCAAAATGCCTAAAGCTGAAGTAGGCAAATAATACTAATCGCATTAAAAGTGATCGTTCTAAAGAACGGGGAAATTTTCTGTGAAAGTTGACATGGTTAACATGACTTTATATGGGCCTAAAATTTCTGATGCAAAGATGCCTAAAAATATACGTTCATTTAAGAATATGAACATCCATATGATAAGGCGTCAAAGTGCATATGTTTATAAAAATTATGATGCGCTATACGATTGCTATGAGTATACACTGTCGTACAGCCTCTGTAATTTACACAGGCTAATCAGGCCTCTGTTCGAAATAGAAAATTGCGTTGAATATAGCGACAGTTGGAGACTGTCTGTTGTCCAAGGGACTGCACCAGCTTTACGGCGAGGGACAAATTTCTACTTCTACTGAAATCTCAAAAGTATTAAACTACGTGCATTCGCGTCCATGCCATCGTTGCACATGGTAGGCGTTCTACATTTTCTTCACAGGCGTTGCAATCAGCCGACCAAGCGTGAGTAAGCGTTAGTTAAAGAAAAACAGAAGCGACATAATAAATGTTGCTTCATGTAAGACATCACAAGTTAACAGGTGCAGAGAAAGGACGATTTAATGGATACTGGAGAGGTTTGTCTGGTGGTGTGCCTATACGGGTAGGCTAACGTCGGCACTGTGCCCTACGTGCAAAGTGCGGGAAGATATAGCCCATCTAATCTGCGCTTGCGGGCTATGTACACTATACAAAGAACTACAAGCTGTGCACACAACAAAGCGCCGTTGGCACACCAGTAGGTTTTCGCATTTCTGTCCTGCCGAGTTCCTTTTGACATTCCTTTTGTCAGATAAGGATGGGAGGACTAAACTAAGACAGCATTTCTCATTAACGTGTCGTTGTTTTTGTCATTCCTGTTTAACCAAAAATAAGCCGATGCGTTAGTTTTACAATATCAGAGAAAAAGCCGGCATCTGGGGTGCGTGACCTCGAGAAAGCACGACAGTGAAAACGTTAAAGTCCGCATTCAGCATTCACCAACTGTCATCCTCTGAACGACAGCACGTCCTTAGCCCATGGACTTGCACTTCCTTTGCACTTTGCGCGACGAAAGCACTGTCTTGTTTTCTTAGAGACACTGCTCTCAATGATAAACTTTAGTTGAGTATGAAGTGCTGTCTGTTGTGTATGTTGTGTATCTTTGTTGGGAACAGTGCACACCATTTCATTTCAGGTGCAGATTCATCGAAGGGTGACACAAGGCGAACGCCATTACCGCAAAGTCATGTGTTCTCACGCTAAACAAATTCAAATACAGTGGGCTCCATGTACTGTGAAGGCTGTTTTATGAGCGGTATTATAGCGGAAGCCACTGAAAAAAAAGACGTTGTCCTTTTGACAAAAGTTGTTCGTATACAGGACTCTTCACGAGGGGTCTACCGAAAGGCGCAAGAAGAACCAATGGAAAGATGTGGTAAGCACATGCAATCGCTAGGTACCACATGGAAACGTTAAATAGGCTCGCTGAGTCCTAGCAATCTAAAAAAAAATGCAGGAACAAAGGTATTATATTTACAGTACGCATGACTGTTAGATTCTATTATGCCAAGGCGGCCGAGAACAAAATAGCGTTTGTTTTTCCTTCTCTCTGCTGTCGTGAGCGCTTGTCTCCAGCGTAGCTCTCCTCGTGGCCGTTAGACAGCGCACATCAATTATTCAGTTCTCCTTCAAAGGAACTGATCGTCCACGAGGCAGCCGCACTATTCTCACGAACGAGGCAGCCTTCACTTTGTAGGGAGATTTAAGGGGTAGGGAAGGTGCACCGGTGTTCGTAGTGTAGAGGCGTTAGCAGCTTAACTACGCAGGTGCTATAACGTTACCATCGTACCCCTTTAAAATTTCTGTCACTCCGCCACTCTTCCATATTTTATGAGGAGGCTTGTCATCGGCTCAACGCAGAGCCAACAAATATTCGTTTCTCCGTCGCTTTCGGAAGTCGTTTAGCAGTTGTTGACGGTGTAACCATCCTCTAGTCATCTCTTTCTTAGAAGATGGGAATACGTTATGTTGAGCTGATGTTATGTTATGTTTTGTTATGTTATGTTATGTTATGTTATGTTATGTTATGTTATGTTATGTTATGTTATGTTATGTTATGTTATGTTATGTGAAGATACGTTATGTTGAGATGAAGAGTAGTGCGTCTGTTCCTAGTTACGAAATGTGAAGACGTAAGAACTTCTGCAAAAGAAAAGAAAGAAAGAATGAAAAGAAAATTTATGTGAGTTAAGTGCGTGGTCCGGAGTTAACACTGCTCCTACTTCGCAAGGTCTCTCACGCAGCTTTTCGGAAGTGAGTCTAGCTCTGCTATTAATATTTCGTAGAGACGACTTCACCGTGCGAACTAAGCTCTCACAGAAGGCTGCTCTTTTGATGATAAGCTTTCCCTTGATGCGTTTCTCTGAGCAGTGGCTCTCCACTTGGTCGTGATATAACGCGGTAAATAATGGAGCAAGTTCTTTTGAAACATTCTTAAAGGTGCGAGAATTGTCAGTGCGAATGGTTTCAAGTACGCTACGACAAGCCATGCATCTTCGGAATGAGAGTAAGAAATGCTACGGATAAATCTGACACCAACTCTAAATGAAACACTCCGTCAACGCACACGTGAAACGTTCAACGAATCGTCATTTCCGAAGCGGGCGGATAGTTTTTAGAGATCTATTCCCAAACTTGCAAAAGCTCGGAGCGGCCAACACTGTCGCTAGGTAGCGGAGCCATAGATGCAGTGCATGGTTTTGCTCTTTTGCTTTCGCACGAGCATCGCACTGCCTAATTCAGCATTATTTACCACTTCCAGAAAATGTCCAAGCAGTAAACTGCAACAAATGAATTATATACTTAAAGTCTTTTAGAGCAATGAAGCAATGGCCGACAAAAACATAGTGATTTCTATTTTCATCTCTGAGCTGTCGGGAGCACTTGTCTCCAGCATATTTATTTACTCTCCTTCAATGGAACTGAGCGTCCTCGGGGCAGCTGCATTATTTGCAAGCCAAGCTTTTGGGAAGGCTGAAGAGCTTCCCTGCATCGAAGAACTCCAGGGAATACTGATAAAATGTCAATATGAGTGAACAAAGCAAGTGTCCGGGCTCGACGCATTGCCAAGAGCGCGTAGATTCAATAAACTATTTTCTTTGTAGCCGGTTCCCTCACTGCCCCCGGCTGTATTGTGCGACAGTATCTACAGAACCCTGCTCCAGTTCTACTTGGTCATTCCTCTGATCCACACAAGGCACACTTGGACGTTGAAACGACGCTTCCGGGGTACTACCGAAAACATTTCACACTCCAAGTGAACTCTGAATGTCTAATGAATGTATCACGCATTCATGCTGATTTATGACAGCTTGAATGGCTAATGCCATGTATCGCGCTTGCTATCTCAGTAGGATGCTAGTTGTATTAACAAGCAAACATCTCCATCATTCATTAAAGAACGTCTCCTCGATCTGAAGAACCTCCGAGCGGGAGCTGGCAATTCCTGCGTGCAGCGCGGCACCCGAAGCTGGTAAGGCCTGTGGATGGGGACTAGGCGGTAGATTTCGACGGGCTCTACTCAATGAAGAATTCACTAGAGATTTACAATTTTAATGTAACGTTGTCTGTATTACTAGTGTCGATGGATGGAAACAAATGTATGTTTGTTTAAACTTTGCCGCAAGATTGTAGATGAGGAGACGAGGAAGAAAGGAGATTATTGCTAGCAGCAGTCGAACTACGAGGGCGAACCAGAAAGTCCTTGGCCCTATTTTTTATAAGGCAAAATAACGTAGCTGCAGGTAATTACAAAGACACGTACTACTCTACGTACCTTACGCTATGTTTTCAGATAGTCCCCACACCCGTTCAGACGTTTGCCTCATCGAAGCGCTAAATTTGAGGTGCCCCTGTCATCAGTCAGCAACGCACGCGGCCTCCCCGTCGTGCATGATTTCACGGACTTTTGCAAACTCGCAACACCACCACCTCACATTTCTCTAAGCTAGACACCTTTCCCCGTACGTGGGCTGCATTTCCATGTGGATTTCGATGGGCGTTCTTCCCTTGCTCCATAGGAAACGAAACACTTCGTTGCTCGCACGCCGTGGACATGCGAAGCACAACCGCCATCTTGAACAAGTGACCGCAGCGCCGTGCCGCGGAGCTACCGGTAGATAAGGACGAGCCGGTCCAAAAAAGGTCCGCCGCTGGGAACGAATATATTGACTTCGTATTTACGACCGTAATTTAGCAAAAAACCATTTGGGACAAAGACTTTCTGATTTTCCCCCTCGTATATCCAGGATGTTTCAGCGAACAAATTCAAAAATTCTTAAAAATTGCCAATGGAAGATAGCACAATTCTTGTCCATGAACTGGTCTACTTGAAGAAGAGGACAATACTCGCACAAGAAAATTGAAATACATAATCCACTCATTAACAAAAATAACTAATTAAGTTGTTAACTAATTACTTTATGGCGCACCTTGCAACTTATCAATTCTACCGGATAAGACTGCGAGGCATACCCAAATTACAAAAAATTGCGTGGATGACACCATTTACAAGATATGCACTGTCGTTCCACTTACTTCTTAACAAAACGCATGTTTTATGCATTCAAACACAAAGGTAACTGGAACACCAATGCGTGTCTCCGCAAAGTTTGGGAATCAATATCTCAAAACTGGTGTCATGCTGAGAACACGCTCCAACTGGATCCGCCTTCAGAACTCCCCGGCTAGAATTTATAAATTGCAATACGTGCCACAAGGTAATTAGTTAAAAAGTTAGCGATCTTTTGTTAACTAGTCGATTATGCATTTCAATTTCTTGTGCACGCGATGTCCACCTCTTTGAGTTGACCACCTCGTGGACTAGAATTGTGCTGTCTGCCACATGCAACTGTTTAAAATATTTAAAAGTGTTCGCTGAAACAGCCGGTATATTATTTCTAATAAATTCCGGCGATGCAGCGCTGAAACGATATTTGTTTAGACGGTGTGATCATTGACGGAGTGTTAAAGCTAGATGAATGCTTGTCCAAAGCTCATCAAGAGATTTACACAGAAGAGAATGAAAAGGATGGGTTAGAAAACGCTGACACGGAACTGGTGCTCTATCTTCATATAGTTTGTCTTCACGTTTTAGGGACGCTCCAGACCTATTGTGCGAACACATGCGTCACACAGTGCGTTGCATCTGCGCAAAAGAAAAAGAAAAGGAAAAGAGAGAGATAGAGAGAGAAAAAAAAGAAGAAACCCGATAGCACAATAACATGTTTTCATTTTTTTATGCATCTGCAGCAGTTTTGTGTTATCCCATTTCTATGCCGGTCAGCAAAGACATTAAAGATCAGCACAAAAAAGAAGCAAGCAAGAAAATAATGCGTCATTTTCGTGAGCTTGTGTCTCTACCCTGGAAATTATTTTAGCGACAACACGCACCGACTGTTTACAGAAAGTATGTACACGTGAACTTGCTGTAGCTGGAAATATCATTTGCCTTTCCGCGAATTTCGGGGGATTAGTTTCCATTACTCGCCGCTGGAAGGGGGCTCAGCATGACAAAAGCAGCACGCTTGTGCCTTGCTAGTGACGGGAAAAATGACGCTCACTGCTCAGACAGCCCGTGTACGCAGCTATTTGCACTCTGCAAACGCAAACAAGAATACGAAAGACGTTTATCACCAAACATGGCGAGGTGCAACAACAGCCGGCGAGTTGGTGAAACAGCTGACTGCGCACACCAGCACACGCTTGAAGCAGTAGAACGTGCGCGGGATGCAGTGAGAGAAAGAGAGATTTGTTAAAATAAAAAGCTGAGAGCTTTGCCTGAGACGACGCACTGAAGAGAACATACATCACTACTATAACGTCCAGGGAATCCCCTCCATGCTGCTGTGCTTCCAATGCGATAGTTTCCATTACGTCACTGTCGTATTGGCGGTGTGGCGAAGACATTTAGGGTGCGATCTTGTACGCGTTCCAAACTCGAACGGAGGCGGTCCGTTCTTTCCGTCGCGAAATTGGCGGTCCGTTCCGTTTCGTTCGTCCGATAGCAGACAACACGGAATGATTGACAGCAGATATCACTTCACAATTGACGTCATGGCGTTCTTCACCGTTCAAACTGACCAACCGTGTACGGCTCGGTGGAACGGACCGCCTCCGTTCTATTTTGGAACGCGTACAAGATCGCACCCTTAATAGCTGACGATTCTATGGATGCGAGTCAGCCTCAAGTCTCGCTGCTGCAATAACTAGCAACGCACGCACAACTGACGGATGCCTAAGTACAATTAACTTCTCAAATTTTGCGTGCAAAACACACACACACACACACACACACACACACAAACACACACACACACACAAACACACAAACACACAAACACACAAACACACAAACACACACACACACACACACACGCACGCACGCACACACACGCACGCACGCACACGCACACACACACACACACATTCTGATTTCGAGGCATGCCATGAGCTAGTGGGCGACTCCGGACTTATTGCAAACACCTGGACGGGTTCTTTACCGTGCACCCAATGCACAGTACAAGAGCATTCTCGCACTCCGCCACAACCATAGATGCGGCCGCCGTGGTCGGGATCGAACCCTGGACCAAGAGTTCGACAGCGCAACCCCATTGCAACCGAGCTAGCACGGCCGGTTCTCAAATCTCCCTGTTATGCGACAAGTTTTGGCCTCGTATGGTACAGCACTAGCAGAGTACAATGAGTACATACCTGGTGTCGCTTTTAGATTATGCATAATTAAAAGAAAATACCCGAGGAGAGAGAGTGCAATGCTTGTCCTTGAGCTGGATTACTCGAAGAGGTGGACGTTATTTGTGCGAGAAGTCAAACTGCAACCGAGAGAAGAGCAAGCGGGGGTGAGCAAACAGTGGAATCCTATATTCCAGCGTGGCAGGCCACGTTGCCTCTATAGGGAAGATTACCGGTGGCTTAATAGAGTAACAATCAATTAAAGTGTGCCATCGTTGCATTCTACCGCTTCTAATATATCGGGCAGAAAGTTGGAGGATAACAAGGAAGCTTGAGACGAAGTTAAGGACTGCGCCAACGGGCGATGGAACGAACAATGTTGGGCGCAAGGTTAAGAGGCAGGAAGACAGTGTGGATTGGAGACAACGGAGCGGAGCACGTTAGTTGACATTAACAGAAAAGGAAAATGGAGAAAAAGATGGACTATAGCAGAGACAGAATGGGTGCCTTGGGAAGGAAGGTGCAGTCGATGACGCCAGAGAATTAAGTGGTGAGCTGAAATGAGAAAATTTGCAGGCACAACTTGGAATGAGCTAACGCAAGGCAGGGTAATTAGAGATCGCTGGAAGAGACCTTCGTCCTGAAATGGACATAGTAATGGGACAATGAAGGCATTTATAGCAACAAAGTGGAGGGAAATGCAGGCGAGGGGGTAAAGGATTAAGTGGTGTCACGAGATAAAGACATTTGCAAGCATAGCATGAAGTTAGCTCCACTCAATTGAGGATTGATAGGAGAGGCCTTCGTCCTGCATTGGATATAATATAGGCTGATGAAGAGATGATGATGATGAAGATGATATTTCCAATATCAGCCAGCCTGACGGAGCATCTTTCACTGGTGCCGGAAGTGGGGTTAACGTCAGCGGTGGTGTTGGTAACACAGAGACCTTTAGGAACTGCGTGGCATTAGATTTTTAGGGCGCTAAAAATACACACGCGATAAACACATACAGACACACAGTCATGGCGCTCTGCTTGTTTTTGTCTGTCTCTCCCTTGCATGTGTCTTTTTAGCGCCCTAAAATAATGTTTTCCAAATCGGACCAGCTTGCCCAAGAATAATTTTTGTTAATGTAATTAAATACACACGTAATGCAGCAGCAGTGAGCGTTGTAATATTATTCAACTTTAGTCCCATGCCACCGTGTGTTCAGAGACGTCATAATCGTACGCTTCCTCTGTTCTCTGCAGAGCATTGCGCGATCTTTCTCGAATGTTACAACCGCGTGAGGCGAAAGCTGAAATCTTCAGCCCTCGGTAAACGCAAAGGGAAGTGACGAGCTAGCGACTGGCATGACTCGCCTCGTCCTCCCCATACTGACGCATCGAATGCCCCGCGCATGCAGTGTAGCAGGAGGTTCTGCACTGTCTCTCTTCACGAGATGATAAAACATTACGGCGGTTTTGATAAAACAGATTAAAGGGACAGAGAGTGTCCGATATTTAGGCTTTTGTAGTCATTACATGAAGCAAACGCCGGTCGGCAGTACGTGAGTTTCTGTCGCTGTGGCGAAATTTAAGAGGGGCTGTAGGGCTTGGCGTTTCTTGAGTTCATCAGCGTGTGTGGCGTGTATAGTGTGTCCCAGCTAACTTTAACGAAGCTGTCCACCTAAAAAAAACATTAAGAAAGAAACACGGTGCAAGATACAATTGTAAAACCTATGATACTTGGTGGTCAATGGTCTGACGACTAAACACCGTAGGTCTTAAAGTCGTGCAAGGCAACTTGTTTTTAATTATTGTTTTTTTCGTTGAACAGTCTGGCTAACGTTAGCTGGGTTACCCTGTAGTATATCAAAGAGGTGTCTACTTTCCATGAAGCTTCGACGCGGCAGACGCGTCACGAGGATTCTGGATCACAACGGGCGCGGCTTGGATAATGACAGCACATCAATGAAGTGTCTTCGGCGCAATGAGTATTAAAATAGCCTTGTTATCAAGAGCTACTCTGCATTGTAGCTCAGTCGCGTTTGTTAGCTCTAGAGAATGCTTATAGCGATTCAGTCTGTGTATTGGAACTGATGCTATTTGATCTAACGAGTGCTGAGTTCTAAGTGAGACTACTTCGGATAGCCTATTGTATTACTTGACCTCGATCTGTGTTTAAACCATTGCGTACAGGTGTTGTCGCAGTAGCACTTTGCACTTTTGTCTATTGTATAAAGCTCGTTAATTCGCGGCAACCGGCATCTGCTGGGCACAAAGAAACCTAACTTCCGTGACGTGGCATTCGGCGGATGCTTTGACTTGTCAATGTACCATAGAAGGTGACAACAAGAAGAGCACAAAATAAAAGCTATAACACTGGGGGACCGCATGGAACGGCATGCTTGTTCACTTAAGCATATGGCGAATTATACTGGTTGTTGCAGAGCACTGAGGCTGAATTGCAACAGTCATACAGGATAGCATTTAAGCCTTAATGCGAGCATAAGTGGGCACAAACGGTAATAATGAAGTCCTTTTAACGCTATTCGACCTGCTTATTTTCATGATCATGCCTAAAACCCGTCATGCACAGCCTTAGTAGCGCTGCTAGAGAACTCGGAGACTGCCAGCCGAAAATGGCACCAGCCCGTCAAGAGACTGGGACGTTTCCCCGCGCTCTCGGTGGTGGACCGGCATATGCCATGTGCAACGTCGTTCTTTTTTCTGATGGATGAAGAGGCATGAGGCAGGAACAAGATGGCAACATTCTAATGTTCCAAAAATATATATCTAGCCAAAACACTTCCCAATATATCTCTATATCTTAAGCATACATTGATATGTGAAAGAATCGAAACTAGACAAAACGCGTTCTAACGTCACACTTCGCAACGTTGGGGACATCACTAGGTTTGCACTTTGGCACTAAACTTTCGCATTTCACCGTGTTCACAAGTTGCACCACGATGGCGCAACACACGATGCGGTAAGCACGCTTCAACTTTCCGAAAACTTTTTTTTTTCCTATTAGCGCTTCAAAATATGTGATTATATGCGGGCTTTATCGCCGCGAAATAGCATGTGCAATGGCTACACGCTCTCGTGTGTGATATGTAATACAATGAAGGGGCACATGCTCAGGTTACTATAATTGGTCAACGTTTCGCAAATGCCTTACAGCATAATCTGCACTTTGCCTAATTCGTAAGTGCGTTTCTCCGCCCAGATGTTTTTCAGATAATGTCGGCACCTATAATTGTTCAACTGAATATGAAACGTGAAGTGCGCGTGCTGGCGCTCGTCGGTTCACTGGGTTTCATCACGAGAGCCACGCCTGCATTCTTATATCTCATAGCGGCCACGAAGTCTACGCATACGTGCTCACCGTGACTGCACCGTCCATTAACTTGGCAACTTGCTTTCGGGAATGCTAGCTTTACAATCAGGAGAAATATCGTGCTGCACGTAGTTTGGATGTGCATCACGCTAGTTGATTTGATACGATTGTGCACGTTATACAGAGCGCACGAACAACGAGTGAAGGACAGTTTTCTTCCTGCGTTTTCTTTTGCCGATTGTTCCTACACGTTCAATCATGTTTTTATGTTTATCTACTAGAACTAAACCTGGGAGTGTTAGCCAGCGGCAAAAAAAAAAATGATGTTTCACATCCGCCGTCAGGGTCGTGTTGGGTGGCGCTGGCTAACACTCCCATGTTTAGTTATAGTAGATGAACATAAGTTCCCCAGAAAGTGGTTCGGAAAACGGCACCGCGGTAGCTCGATTGGTAAGAGCATCGCAAGCGTAATGCGAAGACGTGGGTTCGTGCCCCACTTGTGGCCAGTTGTGTTTGCATCCATTTTGATTTCTTATAATTTATTATTTATTTAATTGGATTAATAAGTACAGGACGGTCACTTGAAGAGAACGATAAAAAAGAAGTCGACACCCCAAACCCACGGAAACAATGGCAGAAAAAAAAACCCCGAGGCATGCTACTGACGCGCAAACACCTCGCCAGCTGGCACACTGTGCCAAATGAAAGGTGCACGAATCGCGGGCAGATCGAAACAACCCGGCACGCTTTACACGAGTGTGTTGCGATTGAAGATGCACGCCACTTGGTGGAGCGCACCTTTGGAATCACAATCTCACTGTGATGGAAAAGGCAGCATACCCGGCTTTAGGTAGTATTTTCCAAAATACTTTTCGCCTACTTAAATGAACACGAAGCTGGCGGCCTCGATGCCTTTTACAGTGAAGCTGTGCGCCTCTTCCCCCCAATGCATTTCTCGTGTCCGTGTGCAAAAGCTCGACCAATCACTGCGGGAGGCGCGCGCCACGTGTGCCGCTGAGTTCTTTGCAGCACCATCACATGGCGCTCGCTTCCACGCATCCGCGGCAGCGCCAGCCATGCGGGAAAGGAAACGAAGAACCAGAAAGGTCGCTTAGCGTTCGCCGCAAGCGCTTCTTGGTAAAGATTACGGTTTCATAAACTGTAGTTGCCGGGAAGCGGCAACTGTAGCATACGAAGCAGAGAGTGGCCTAACTACACTTTCATATGTAGAAGAAGAACCCACTAACTACTGATTTCATTTGTGTTCTGATAAAGCTGTGGAGAGGCCACGCATACAGTTAGGACTTCTGAAGAGCGGCGTGAACACGATGAGCGGCGACGGGAACAGCAACGTCAATGTGCACAACGGCGTCATGTTCAGCCTAGGTAGCACTCAGTTCAAGGCCACGTCACATCAGTCTGTCGTGTCAGGTGACACCACAGCTTCGCTGGCCAAACACTTTCACATCGTGGATTGCAGGCCATTTTCTTAAGACGCTGACGCACACGTTTTTTTCGTAATGCGACGCAGAAGATTTAGTTTCCAGCAGTGCCGTACTGAGGAACCTTACAGGAACTGCTTTTCATTTTCCTTCTTTCTGCATTTTTTCCAGATTGGTGAAGTGTGTATTATTACGCTTTAGTAAACTATGTAGCTTGCAGCATGGACATATAACATTTTGCAGAGCTGTGCCTTGCAGTGCCAAATTTGCATCTCGCGTTTGTATAAGACGTACCGACGCAAGCTAAAAGCAGTTATTGTGAAAGTGCATGTTGTTGTGAAGTGCACTGAATGTTTTCTTTGAATAAGCTTCCCTTTTCTAGCAACAAGCTATGGACGGCCTTCCCTACCACATCGCTGACATCGCAACTTAATTTGCCTGCACGGAAGAAACAAGTAGTTTGCAAATAATATCGTTGCGCACCACCTTCAATTCAATTTCTCGTGTTCCCACCCCTTATTTATCAGTAATACCCTACAAGGGGGTCTTTAAAAAATAAAGTTCAAGTGAAAGTAAAAGCGGAATCCCGCAGAACAGTCTCCCTCTTGCATAGCTATTTCTTTTTGGAAGCTTCATGCTATTATCATGCATTAAAGTAGTAAACAAATATTCAAACCCTCGAATAGTAATTTCTGGAATCAAATACCAAACGAACAGCAAAGGCTGTTCGAGATGTACTTGAACTGCCGCATATTCGCACACTCCCGCATACTTCTTCGGGACGTGGCACCCCGACGGGGCGCCTCACTGTAGTGACGGGCTTTTTGCCGGCTAATGTAGTCGATCACTGTAATGTACGTTTCCGAAAGTTATCGACCTACGATACGGCCCAAGGGTAACAATGTTCCGAGGACAAACCTGTGTGCAAGCCGATGCGAAGACGTAGCTGCTCGTGAGGCCGGTGGTGGATGGTGAAGGAGCGCACGTTGTTCAGGAGGGCGAGGGACATGCGCGCGATCTCTCGCGCGTGCAGGTCACCGTTGGGCACCGGGATTCCCGACACCACCATGTACGCGTCGCCGATGGTCTCCACCTGCACCGGAGGGCAGCACACTTGGTGAGAAAGGGAAGTGGCGTCTCCCGCTCTGCCGCGCAGGTTCGGCAAGAAAGGACGCGCACGCACCTTGTATACGTCGAACTCCTCGATGATGGAGTCGAAGCACGTGTATAGGTCGTTCAGCAGGTTTACCACCTGAAACAACGCAAACGTGTGTGTGTGAGGAGGGGGGGTGGGAGAACCACGCTTAAGAACAGCAGGCTCTTTGCAAATTTCCAAATACCACCGGTCCATTGAGCATGTATATCGGTTCACTGCTCTCTTACACGTCATTACGCACGAATGAGCGGGCGGGCAAGCTGCCACGCTCATTTTCATTCATTTCAGAAATGAGTGAAAGAAGCTTGTATGATAGCGCGAAGGACCTGCTATATTCCACGTTCTTTTTTTTCCCCACTTTAGAGAGACGGAAGAAATATAGAAGGGTAGATTAGAGTAATAGATGGTGAGAGGGTCGGTACTGCGCTGGGGGAAGAAGAAGAAGGAAATAAAGTGGGGCATGATGGCTGGCGAGGGGGAAAGATGATACAGACGAAGCGCGTAACGGGCAAGTCTGCTCATAGTCTAATGTCCGAACCCGCAACTCTTGGGAAAGGAAGTACCGGCACGGATGACCTAAAAACTTAGTTACAAACTCGTCAAAGGCGCGACATAACGTGCACTGTCAGCGGTTGGTTGTCGAGACGATCAAGAGGCGCAGCCAGAGGCTGTCGATGTAGCGCGTTTTCACGCAGCATATGGAGACAGAAAGCTGTTTACTTATTAAAGTAGGAATAATTGTGTTGGCGTATATACAGGCGCCTACGTGCTCATCAGCATAGGGATGTGTATTGGGGACAATGACGCCCTAGGAGAAGGAGAAGGAGAAAAGAAAAAGAAAAGATAGGCTAGAAAATGCATGAATATGGCAGGCACATGTGAAACAAAGGTGATGACGTTACTGTGAACAGGCTACAGCTTGCACGTTAAGCCAGTGTCATAAAGGAATGAGGAAAGAAAATTCAAAGTTGGACATTGTTTTGAGGGAGAAAGCATACGACCTAGCTAGTATGCTTGCTAGATCTAGCAGTTCTTGAAAAGTGGAGCCAATGCCACGGAAATAATAGCCACGTCTCTTCCTCTATGTAACCTGGACATTCCAACAATATATCCCCATTTTCGGGCACATGGCAAAGCCCATAGTCTGCATTGAGTATAGCGCATGAAACAGCGTGCAAACGCCACACCCAGCCTTTGGAGAATGCTGGCACTGCTGAACGGAATTTGTGGTCTGTAGCCGAAAAAAAAAAAGCTGCAGTTTAGTATGTGGAGGCGCATGTACATAGCAGTTTTCCGGGTATTCCCAGTGTCCATGTTGCTTTTCGTATTACACCCAAAAAAAACTAAACTGACGTCCGTTCTTGAAGAAGGCACCATCATCAGTGATTCAGAGTCGTCAAGAGCACTCTCTTCGCTCAGGCATGATCATTGTCACAGAGACCGCAGCGCTGGGGCATGCAACGACATTTTTCTCGGCATGAACGTTTTTCTAGATAGCCACCGATCTTTGTCCAAACATAGCGATATCCATCGGTACTGTTCTTCTTCTACTAGAGACATACTTCGCGCATGTGCAGAATAACGACCTAAAGGATGCGCATAAGTAACAAAGGTGCCAGCTTTGTGAAGCGCGCCTCCATAGCAAGGAACAATATCATTACGCGGTGCGGCTGAAGTTCTCCCGATCGCCGACAACCCCGAATGAGTGGTCGCAGCCTATACGTACAGGACGTGCGCCCAATCAGCGAAGTAGAGCCTCACTGAATCGATGACTCCGTTAAGTACGTGGTAGCCGAGCTTCAGCGACCTCGCCGTCTTCTTCGAGAACGGCTGCACAGTCGAAGCCACGTGGAACAAAGCGGCGCAGTTCTTATAAAATTTGCACGTACACTCTCCGCTAACCGTCGAATATTTCAAAGATGCAACGGAGCTAACCGCGGACGGTGCTTCGTGATCACGGATACGTGAATTTTTCACCTGCTCCCCGTTGGTGTATGTTGCGCATTAATGCGGTCCGAGCTCGAGATACACGTTACATGCGTGGGGGGGCCTTCATTATATAGAGCCACTGCCACTGCTCGTTTGCCATTCACGGCGATGAGTAATGCACAGTCGGTTCGATCAATATAGGTTGCAGCAACGCCGTTGTTCTTCCTTTAGACGTAATATTTATTTGTGTTTTTTCCCGGTTCCTATCAAGGCATTCGCTACTGCAGCTTGTAATGACATAAAATTGGTGAAAAGATCGAGCAGGACGGAGCGAACTGGACCTTGTATGCCACTGAGCATCGGGTTACGCTCGTACCGTGCTTAGTGCTCATGAAGCCAGCGGAAGCTGTTAGTAAAGCGAGAGCGAATCGACGCGGGCCTCGAAAAGTGATTCGGGTACTTCGCTTCTAAATGAGTGGATTTGAAAGGAGTCTCGCGCGCACTCCTCCCATTAAACCTCACCAAGCTGGATTCCTTACATTCCTCCAAACACCATACGCATTCACGGGAACACCATCAGTCCCTGTCTCTTTTGGATGACGCCGGCACATCAAACGAACAGCAATGGGTATTAGGCAATGAAAAAAACAACGTTGACTACTTTCCAGTTCATCGCAGTATCTACGATGCGCTTTGTAAACGAGAGCATTAGCGCGCGATTTGCTCCACTGAACATGTATGACATGAAGGTTCAATTCTGGCCAAGCGGGATATATCCAATGATTGCAAAAGGCTTTGACGGGCAAATGGTAGCGTCAGAGTAGAACAGCGCAGCCGATTTAGTAATTACATATCAAGATCCCTCTGCTCTGCCACCGAGCTCGTGGGCATACTCGGCTTGCTGGAACTAGGTCAGGCGCGTGTTCGCGTCGTCTTCTCAACAAATGCGAACGTATCGCCTTGACACGTGCACGTGGTATGCAGAAGTTGTTGAAAGTGCATTGCATTTGCGTGTTTTAGTGAGGCGCGTTGCAGGCCGCGCGCGCAAGGTGAGTGAAAACTCTGAGTGTACTTGAAGAAGAAAGAGGCCGAATTTCTAGGCTTGCTGTAAGTAGAGAAGCTCTTGAGATGGTACTTTTAATGCACGACATATGGCGCCCCCAGATGCCAACGAATGGAAAACAGTACTTCGTACTCGTTTTTTTTTTATGAGAGAGCCAGCGGGAATAATATGCACAATGCGATACACGCGCGTTGCATTTCACTCTTAGCTCGAACATATGTAGTTACTCTAGAAAAAAAAATAATTACGAAGTCTTATGCCAAATCATAGTCATACTGACAATAATCAACATGGATGTCAATGCTTTGATAACTGTGTAATCCGCCCTCAATGATAAAGGAATAGCACAAAGATATTCGAACGTCTGAGCAGAAGCTTCAGAACAGTGGAGCTCAGGTAAGGCGCTGTTCTTTCATTTCTTTCGTTACAATTTATGTCTGTTTCTTCACAACGGTATATGAAGTTTCATGCAGATATAGGCATACTGCTTTCTAATCCTTCCTCTTATGCCTGCTCAATTCTCTGTAATTCCACCCGAATGTAATCTCTTTCAGTCGATGTCCGGAGACTTCGGCCTGCGCCTGCTTCTATATCTTCCGTAGCCTGCGCCTGAAGTCCCCGTGAACTGCTCAAAGTGTTCTGCCCGTGTGTCTGCAGTGGATTATCACCATCTCCTGCCGTTGCGCCCAAGAACAAAGACTAGACTAGAGAGAGAGAGGGAGAAATAGAGAGAGTTATTATAGGAGCAGGGATGCACACAGCCTAGCCTGATGACTATAATTATAAGTGCTGTTAATCATCGGCAAACCGTTCCACAAGGCGCCACTGCTGCATCCGCGCAAAGCAGGCCTGCGCGCATTTCTTAATAAAGAGCATGTCGTGTGGAAATCCGAGTGTAATACATGTAAACATCAAGGTAATTCAGTTACCTCCTTTCTTCAAAACAAACAGGCTTTAACACGAATTTGAAACTCAGTTACCTCTTACCTTTAAAACAAACTGGCTTTAACACCGATTTGCAACGCATATTCCGTATACACGCATACACGTAGGCTGTGAAAAACGCTCCTGCGGAGGACTCCGGGTTAACCTTTATCATCCATACTTCAATAAGAAGTACGGGGTCCCTCCAGGCAAAGAGCACCCACACTTACGGTTTTTTATCGCGGAGCTTAACTCATGGCTGTTGGGATTTCTTATGTTTGTTTCTTAGAGGTTATCTTGTGTCATCGTGCGCAAGACGTTGTTCTGAATGTTGCGTCTTTTTTTTTCATTGCCTACTGGCAAATTTGATATTGCACCTGCCACCACCTATTAAAGCTATCAGCCAAGACATCGTTGTACACTTCGTTTAGTTTCTTAAGCAGTTTCATTTTAAAAAATAAAAAAAAAGAACAACTGAGCACGCGAGCGTTTCTGTAATCCAACCGCCGCTGCGGGAATCGGATCCGCGACCTCGCGCGCAGAAGATCTTCACGACCACTGAGCAACCAGCGGTGGGTCGATAAATTGTTCCGAGTCGATAAACTGTACGGGTCGATAAACTGTTTGCCCTATATTCTGCGTTTGCAAGCAAAGCCGTGGGAGCGACATATATGCGGCAGAGAAATATTAGTGCTGTTGATAATCATGACGCAAACATTCATTCGGAATTGATAACGATTGCTTGTTTGGAAAGTATTAAGCAGCTGTATTTATGATGTGATGAGCACGAAATAGAGTGTCTTACCCAGCTTATTCGTGGGCACAAGGACCGGATATGTGCACGCTGAAGAAGTACTTTCGGTGCTATTTGTAAAAAAAAGAAAATGGTTTCTATGTTTGCATAGCGGCGGAAACTTATGTACTTGCGTATTGTGTGTCTGTGTATGCATACCACCTTTTCCCTTTCTCTCAGTTGATATTTCTTTTTGTGTTCTCCTTGTGGGGAAGTTCCGGGTCCGAGCCCCGGCTGGCTGGTGGTTGCCGTTATTGTGACCTCAATACTCGACGCATTGGTTAACTTCGTTTCAGTTTATTTTAGTTTAAGCATGTTTGTGTATCTCAGGTATTTAATTGTGTGTCAGATACGAAAAAAGGATAACGTTTCTTTCAGGCGTGTCTAGGGATATAGCCGGCTCTGATGCAGCCTCTCTTCCCGTTTGACTACAAAAAAAAAAGAGAGGAAAAAAGCCCACGAGGGGCACTGGTCATGTAGAATGAAATAATACAATCACCCATCAATAAAGAAACAAAATGAAAAAACAAACACTCAGAAAAAGAAAAACACTACGTCACACAATGAGTGTAGAGTGCTATGTTATAGCACAAGAAAAAAGAAAGCAGACAACGATCGGCACCCCCAGCTGGTCCTGGCCAGTCCACGATGGAGGAAGCAAATAAACCAGGGCGAAACATTTTACGCCACGCATGCAGCCTTGGCAAGCGAACTCTCCGTGAAGCCATCTCCTTCGATTTTTCTCAGAAAGCCGGCCAGACACGCAACGCAACGTTCGGCGGACTCAGCCCCGTGCGCTTGGCTTCCGGTGTATAGGTTTTAATCGATGCGCACTTGTTCGGGGTGCTTTGCCAAGCACTCTGTGCAGATTTGATTTCAATATGCTTATGAAAACTTTGTTAGTTTATTGTAACGCATACTTGTATCGTCTTAGCTGCGACGTGTGAGCGGGACTGTCGCACCCGCTGTCTTCTCGCAAGAGCTGAGCGTGGCTAGGACGTGGTGGTGGAAGACACTGAAACATACCGCGACCTCGTCACGCGTTGGGCCGACTATTTCTGGTTCTAGTTTCATCGCGTCCTCGTACAGTTATTTCCCGCCTCCGTGAGTGCTACACACTCGTCTCCCTTGGCCGGTTCAGTGCTGCTGCTGGTGTACGGGCCAGCTGGACAAGTCCGAGTTGTCACTGTGTAGATACCTGATTTTACCAGTGCTTATCCAGCAGAGTGGGCCAATATTCGACATTTAAAATTTTAATCTCGTAGTCTGTGCTATTCATTCCTAGCATTAGCTATTCAGGGTTGTCATTAGCTATCCTCGCATTAGGTATTCAGTGTTTCCAGTCATTTTTCGCGTGGGCAGCTGCGAATCGAGCAAGACCACCCCCCGAAGGTGGTGTGCCCTCTTGGTAGCTTCGGAGCGGGCTGTTTGATAGATTGACCCTATTGTGGTCACCTCCTTATTCCTTTGTCGCGAAGCGGGATGGCTTGACCAGAATACAGCAGACCAAGGTGGGAGCACTCCATGCATGGCGTCGCAGAAAATGACCATTTGTAACTCCAATTTGTTGTAATAATCCCTTAATCTAAATAGGATTGTAAATGTGATATTTGACGAAAGAGAAGTTCCTGCACCTTTGGCGGCAAACCAAGGCCCGCCAACTTGAGCAGCGAGTCAGCGGGCAGGTGACTGCTCACCGTCTACGGGTGAGAGGCCATCATTCATTATTTTATAATTGTTCTCTTCAACACGAGACAGCATCCAAACCTGTGCACTTCCATCTTCCGTAGCTGCTTACGATGAACATAAGCGGTCAATGTGAAGCAGCATTACATTATGACGGCCGATGAATAGTACTCTATGGTCGATCTGGACCCAGCTGGCGTATCTTTTGACTGTTTCGGATGAACTCGCTCCAGCACAGTATACATGTGTAAGATAACACCGCCGTCGGGACAGACATATTGCCGGAAATTCAAGGATGCGTCAATTATTGCATACCGGAGGACGACGGTGTCTCATTTCGGCGTTTTGTGCAAGCACGTGGGCTCGTAATATCGTGCTTTATCGCACGCGTTTCCCGCCGGTGTGCGCTCCGATTAGCATTTCATGGCCTACGAATGACTTCATTAGAGAGAGCAAAAAAAAAAAAAATTTCGCTAGCGCTTATGTCAACGTAAGCACACATACTTGTCACATATTGGACACCATTTCTGAAACCGTTCGCGCGTGGCAATTTCTACGGCGACAAGTCGGGAGCCGGTTTCCTTTCCACTCGCAGAATTTAAATTACGAAATCCGAGCGCTCGAGCATTCGAGTATTCGGGCGGCTGCTGTAGGCACAATAATTGGAAATGACAGCTGACAACTTCCTAGCTCTGCACTGAGCATGTGAGTGTAAATTGCAGAACACACATGGCCTTATACCATGTATATAATGATGGTAATAATTATTGGCAGTGTATTACGGCAAGTACCGCTGTTTGGCTACGCGAGTGAACGCCGAATCGGGCGGCTGCAGCTTGCTGCTGGCTCTCTGGGGGTTATCATAGCTGCAGCGAAATCTAAGTGCGCGAGCGCGTTTACATTTCGTCCAGATCGTAATGGGCTCTGCGCGAGCAGGCATCGAACCCGCGTCTTCGTGTTCAGCACCGGAACGCAGTGTCTGCACCGGTGTACACGGCGTCTGCACCGTACACTGCATTTAGGCACTTCGGAGAAAAACACACACACACACACACACACACACACACACAACGACGTACTATCGCCTATAGCTGATTTTCGTACGCCCTCCATCACATCAGATCACAATAAATAGGACAACGAAAGAGAGCACTCGCATACGCTACTTCATGAATTCGCCTGTGTAGCGAATAAAATTGGGAATCAGTAAACAGGTGCATCCGGTGTTTGCACTGTGTCCGGTACTGGAACAACGGGTTGCGTTAATTCGCCCTTCATATCCACATTCTTAGACTCAACTTTCTCTGGAATCGGCACAGACTTCTTTTTTTTCGGAGAAAAACGTCCTCCAAACGTCGCTGCGTCCATGAGCGTGACCTTGCGCTGACCTTGACAAAAAAAAAAAAGTCGACCACCAAAGAACCGTCTATCCCAATATGGCAAATAATATATGGCACGGATGCTACAAAGCACCTGAGAGTTTTGTGCACTTTCCCGAATAATTAACGTATAGGCTGTTGTTACGACACGCGCAGAGGAAGGAGATACTTGCTCCTTTTTTTTTTCCTTTTTTGTGTTATCAAGGCAATCCGGTGTAATGATTAAAAGTTTGATGCTTGAGTTGACCAAGCTCTCCGCTTCTCGCTACTCAAAGTTGCATGCTCTGAGCAGCGCTGTGCGGCCACGGCTCTTGTAAGACACCGGCTCCACCGTGTCCAGCGGCTTTCGACTGAGCCACTGTTGAATTCGCTTCGCACAACTGATCGATTAAGATTTTTGTACTTAAAAAAATCTTTTTTTGGCAATATATTGGCACCGCCATGATGGCGTGACGTTTGCGTAAAGAAAGCCGGTTCGAGCCATGCGAATGCGACGAAGAAGCGAATAAAGACAGCAAAAAAGAAGTTAGCGTCGTGTTCCCTTTCGCAGAGTCATGTCGTTAAGCCATCTCCAGAGCGAAAGGGGGGGAACGACTGGTTTGTGGAGAAAAACCAATTCTTTTCCACTCGTTCTTCGTTCCTTTCTACCCGCCGCTCTGTCTCAATGGCGATGACGTTCTATTGCTGTGCACGAGGTGGCGAGTTCGGCTCCCGAAGGCCGTTGCGTTGTTTCGGGACACTAAACCTCACGAGCGATTGTATAAAATGATTTTTTTTTAACTTGGTGCGAAGCCCGTCAAAAAGACCTTGTGTTGATGGTTCACATAACCGAATATTGGCGAACACTGCTGGACGTTCCCGCCTGGCTTAATATTAATTATACGGAGAGTTTGTTGATTAACCTTGCATCAGGGCGGATCGACCCGGATGCTTGCACTCGTGACAACAGATTGACACGCCACGTGGCATGGCAACAGCTCTGAAGCATTTTATGCGAAGCATATTACGAGAGCTCAACCCAGCTCCTCAGGCGCGGCGGTGTCGCCTTGAATACCACGTGACACCGTGACGTCACGACAGAGGAGAAGTGGCTTTGGCTCAACTCTTGCAAGATGGGCTGGGTGGGAATCGAAACAGGGACTCCGGAGTGTGAGACGGAGACGCTACCACTGAGCCACGAGTACGATGTATCAAAGCGGTACAAAAGCGCCTCTAGTGAATGCGGTGTTGCCTTAGAAACGAGCTGTTTCTAAGGCTCAGGCGTGCGTCGCTTGCTCAGGCGCACATTTCGTTGCCGCGCCGAACGCTGCGTTGCTCGACGCTCACCGCGTCCAATGCGGGGCGTCCAAGGCGAAGCAGAGTAACGCATTAGTTGTTTCTTCGTCTAGCCGAACCAAATATAGCCAAGCAACAGCAGTTCACCAAGCTAAACAATGGTTCAACAACTAAAATAAAGGCTAGTATGCTTCGCATCCTGTGCTTAACCTTACCTAAGCCACAGCCATTTTTTCCAAAGCAGCTCACAAGACCTGAAAATCACTGTTCTGAACTGACATAACTGCACTTGTAACGATGAACTATACTGCTTTAAGGTGTGATGGAGATGAAAAATACTTTCTAAAAATTTCTAAAAAAAAGCAAAAGACGCCTTGTCCTGTCGTCATTCTTGTGTCCGTTGTTTTGCGCCAAACACAGTAGTTATGAATTCGCACTAACTATCCCGCCAACGCAATGTGCTGGAAAGACGTCCACTCTAGAAACCCAGACCTGGCAATAAGTTATCTCCACTGGCATCACTGGGCGCGTGCTCACTTTTGCCGCGTAAAAAAAAGGAAGCTTTCTGCCGTGTATTTGCCGTCTTCTCATCACCATTCATCTCTGTACTTCCATCTTCCCCCAGCACAGTAGCATGCTAGAGCACACCAGCTCAGGTCGATCTCTCTAGCTTCCCGATAAATAATATTTCTCCGTTTACTGCGTTTCTCACTTACGGCTTACATGCATATAAATATGCATGCATATATGTTTTTAGAGAGCAGCTCTTAGGCTCTCGAACAAACAAACATAGCGAACAAACATAGCGAAGCATGAACGAGCGAACGCGGAGCGCAGCGGGTGAGAGACGGTGATAACGAAGACAGCGCGAGGATGAAAGCGAAGGAGGAGGGCATGATGAAAGCGTGAGAAGCATAGCGCCACGCAAGACGGGCTCTGCGACGACGATGGCTACCAGATGGCGCTTGAGTAGCACCCGTCATCTTTTCACTGATAACACCACTGACACTATATACGGAAACAAAGCGCTGCATGAGCGCAGGTCCGTCTGCGGTGGCTGTGAATAACGCTCACGTGTCAACCACGCGCTGCCTCTCGCGATCTCCCTTACTGGCGAGGCAGTTGCACCGCACTTCGCTCCGTTTGCAACCTGTCGCAGGAGACAAATTGCCCCGCTAGCCAATATATTTCGAAATTTCGCATTAGGGAGTTTTGTAATAGTCGGTGAATATTTCGTTTGCGTTTTCCCTCCTCTTCGCTGACATACGCATATTTTGTTGTATATTGTATTGGACCTGTCACTAGCAACATTAGGCTATCGGTCCAAATATCTTCGTATACACCTCCTTTTTGTGTAACTGAAAATAAAGTTCCATTGATTGATTGAGTGAAACAACCTACAAACAAGCTAGCGAACAAATGAACTCCATATAAATAGAAAATAAGAAAGAGAAAAACAAACGAGTGCCATGCCACAGAACGAAAGTAGGTACCGCAACTAGCAACCACAACATATAAACAGGGAAAGAAATATTTAAAAAATCTTCCTCGTATGTTCTTACTCTTAAGGGCAAGTCATAGCAGAAAATGTAATCCGTGATAAAAGCCAAGTGGTGCCAGACGTAGTGACATGTCGTATCTGCTCCAAAGCATAAGGAGCATGCGACGGAAAACTTAGCGTATACAGACAGCTCCATTCGCGAAGTTTATGAGCAAATGGATTAAAAATCAAGAAGCACATAAAAGCTTCACACCTACATCTACAGCTATTTCTTCCTTTCTTTTTTTGTCTTTCTTCTAGCACAGAGAAGCGCGCACGATTGCTAACCTAAACGGCAAACATGAGAACGCAGAACTTATAGCCTCGTGAGACTCCTTTTACATAACTTTTCACATTTTCTTGAATCCCTTTCAATTTCAATTCGATTTCATTTCAATTTCGATTCTGCAAAAAATTACGTAAACTATTAAACTCGCACATAAAGTCGGGTGCATATTGCGCTGCTTGGAAGTGGCTTAGGCCTATTTTTGTCGTCAGCTTGCGTGAAATTCGAAGATAAATTGACCTAGGTCTTCGTGCAATCACAGACGAAGGAAAACATCCGTGAAATGCTTTTCGAATACCGCGGGTTGACGTGGCAATCCGCGATGCAACCTCAACACGCCGAGCCACAGCGCGTTATTGAACCATTACGTCTGTATTAAAGCAAAGAAAATCTATATACAGGGTGTTTCACGTAACTTGAACCAAGGAGTTTTAAAAAGTCGTTAGCAACAGCTGAATGAAATCAACCGCATATGGTTTATAACGAAGTGGCGCTCCTTAGAGTATTTTTTTTATATTCCGCTTAATTAGTCAAATAACTAAGATGAATTATGCAAAAAGTTCATTATTCACTTTATTGGGCCAAGAGCGTTTCTTTGAGTTGCAGAAGGTATTCAGAAACGACCAATCCAATTTGTTTGTGGCAACCTACATGCTGCGTGGTGACTTTTTTTTTTCTTCCGCGTTTAAGGAAAGTCCGCCAGATATGATATAAAACCACGTGACTTCTGCGTTATCGTATTGCAGCGCCCTCAACCGCGCTTCGTGCGAAATAACCGTGCGCGCGGACCGTGGCGAAGTGAGAGGCCGTGGCTCCGGGCATCGGCTTCATAGTGCGGCAGCACCTGTGGCGGTGGCACACATAAAGGTAGCGCCGTCGTCCCTGATAAGCGATATGCTCGACGCACGGTTGAGAGCGCTGCCATAGAATAACGCACGAGCGCAGTCACGTGGTTTTATTTCATGTTTCCCCGAAATATCTCACCCCGCGGCATGTACGTTTCCACACACACACACACAAAAAAATTGCATCGGTCGTTTCTAAACCCACTCTACAACGCAACGAAACAGACCTGGCCCTAAAGTGAATGCTACAAATTTTGCATAATTCATCTTAGTTATTTAACTAATTAAGCGGAACGTTAAAATTACTTTACGCGGTGCCACATGACAGCGAACCATATGCCGTTGTATTCATTCAGCTGCGAATAACAGTTTTTTTCATGTTCTTGGTTCGAGTGAAGTGAAACACCCCGCATGTGGCAGGATAGAAGAGTAGACGGCTACTATCTCAACGTTACAAAACATGGCATTTTCCCGCTGAATCATCATTCATTCATATCATTCGGTAGCAACAAACGACTTGAAAAGAGGTTTGGCCCTTAGCTGTCTGTAGATCTGAGGAGGATAAAATGTATACTCAGTGTCGTTTGGCACGGCCGAAGCGTTACCAAATAAATACGCTTGTTTCGCAAGTGGCTCCTTCTTTCTGAGAGATATGCATGTGAATTTTGCGGTTACGATTGCTGTAATATAGAGGCTGAAAGTGTGTCAGTGACAGTTATTTTTATAATTAAAAGCTCTAATTATTGACTACTCATGGTGGACCATTAGGGACCAGGTAAATTTTTAATCGCAGGCGCAAGTTGGAATCAGCTAGCGCGAGACAAGGGTAAATGGAGATCGTCTTCGTCCTGCAGTGGACATAAACATAAGCTGATGGTCATGATGATAAAATTATAATAATTTATTCGGTACCTTCCTCCCACCTTCGTGAATGGTCACGTTACGACAATTTTTCTTTGAGATAACATCGTAACATAAATCTGAGTTATCTCCGAGTAATAATTAGCTGCTTGTTGTCGCAAGGCAGCGTAATTGAACTTATTCGAACTTGGAATAGTCTCGCATATCTATTTAATTGTGGACTTAAATCAGTTCATTAAGAGTAGCCTTCCACGCTACGCAGGTCCCGCATGAATCGCTGCTCTCTTTTTAATGCAGAGGCAAGCTGCGTGTGCCTTATTTCCGGGTCAATCTACAAGTTTATCTTTAATTATTCCTGTACAGGATAAAGATGGCTAATTGTATGCAGGCAGTGACCGCATGTAAATTTTCAAACATGTAATCAATCTCACGTGTATTTAGGCATGCACGTAAATTACAGTTCACTTAAGATCTTGCACGCTACACATGAAACAGTTAGTTCTAGCTCTGATAGTGCAGTAAATACTTTTTACTATTTTTTTATGCTTGCTTACTCAGCTGAGTCTTTCTAAATTTCTCCATGAACAGAACCCTCCTTTCCCCCTTCCAGCAGAAAAGAAACAAGTAAAGCAATGGAACTTCCGCAAGAAGTCATCTTCTTCTTCATCTTTTATTATTCCCTTTATCCAGTATTCAGTAAGTCCAGTTTTATCCCCCTCGACAACGTTAGACGCGAACGGAGACGGCAAGAATACTTATACGTTTCCGATCGTGGGAATGCTACTCGAAGACAGGGCTCAAGGCAGGAGGAGTTTTGACCCGCAGTCTACACACCGACTTGATTTTTGTTGCTGCAGATGCCTTGCAAGTGGTCCCACTTCTGTCTTGCAGCTTTCCATTCCTTGCCAGTGGGCTTCCCTTTTCTGTTTCTCCCCTTTTTGCCATCGGTGCTGGGGGACAAAGTCTTTGGGATGTCACCCGCCGCAAAAATGAACGTCACAAACACGCGATTTGTGCGGCAGTTTCCTGTCGAGACCAGGAACCGCGCGCTCCTACTGCCGCACAGATATCCGAATCGCTACACATACATATGTAGCTTTCGGGGGGAATCGGAATACTAATACAAAAAAGTAACAATAAGAAGGTTCTGCCGGAAATTAACTCCTGAAGTTGAGAGTGCTTTCTTTCAGGAAGAGGTTTCCTAGAGCAAAGAGAGAGCCAGGCCGCGAGGAAAACGAAATGAATAAAACAAGACCCCAGACAGGTGCGCATCCTGGGCTCACGAACAGGAACCCGGGTCGCCTTCGACACGAGTCAGTTCATCACCCGCCTAATGGAAGGACCACCAAGCGTACATCCCGCCCCTCGCAAGATAGATGCAAATGACGCACGGTTCGTTGCGCCCAGGCAAAGCCTCGGAGAGGAGGAAACGACTCGTCCTTGTTTCATGCTCTCTCTCTCTCCCTCTCTCTCTCTCTCATCTAGACAGCTCTCTCAACTTTTTTTTCGCAGACCGGTCGGCGCTTCCTTTCGCCCTCGTGCTACGTGGCTCGTGCATCTTCTTTCGCAAGATCCGTGGCAGGAAGCAAAACACGCCACTACGTGCGTCGCATTTCCGATGGGTGACGCCGTTGCGGGAGGCAGCAGCTCACGCGGTGACGTCGAAGGGGTTACCGTGTTAACTCGATTCCAAGCACCCCGCGCCTTCTCTACGTACCTGTGTTATTGTTTTTTTTTTCTTACATTGAAATGAATTGTCGGGTTTAACCTTCCGATGCAGCGCAGTGGGAAATGAGGGATGCTGTAGCGGAGGGCTCCGGATTACCGTATTTACACGGATACAACCTGAGTTCCCCTTTATTTTTTTATTTTTTTTTTCAAAATTGACAGCCTCAGAACGCGCTTCGCGCTTTCTTCGGGTTCGTGCCATGCATAATATTAACGTATTTGATTCTCTTTCGTAAACACCGAAATCCACCTCTCGCGTTATACTTGTGGTCACGTTATTTACGTGCCAATACGGTAATTTTGACCAACTGGCGTTTTATAATGTGCTCCCAAAGCGCGCTACGCAAGCGTCCCCCCCCCTTCTTTTTTTGTTCATTCACCCCAATTGAAACGCTGTCGCAGTAGCCGAAAATAGAATCCATGAACTCGCGCTTAGCAGCAGAAAACCGTAGCCATCATCCCACCACGGCGGGTTGCTTTTTTTCCCCCACCCTTTCTCCATCAGGCGTGCTGGTCAGGCTGCCGTCTGTCGGTCACAAGAATCGATTGTGCTGTGCCTCATTCGCAGCTCACCGCTCCATCTCATTCTCGGCCACGTCCGAGTGTTCCGATTGAAAAAATGAAAGCAGCCGGAGCTGGCGAAATCGGAGCGAAACGTACCCGCCGCGGCCGCTTAGTGGCGATGGCGTTGCGGTGTTAAAAAAAATATAATGACATGCCAAAACCACGATCTGCTTTGAGGCGGGCCGTAATAGGGGTAATAAAATTATGGGGTTTTACGTGCCAAAACCACTTTCTGATTATGAGGCACGCCGTAGTGGAGGACTCCGGATATTTCGACCACCTGGGGTTCTTTAACGTGCACCTAAATCTAAGTACACGGGTGTTTTCGCATTTCGCCCCCATCGGAATGCGGCCGCCGTGGCCGGGATGTAATAGGGGTATTCACATTATTATTATTATTATTATTATTATTATTATTATTATTATTATTATTATTATTAATGATCTGCATTGTCCTTTATATGGACGATCTGCGGTTCTTTAACGTACAAACGTGTACGTAAACCTACGCACACGGACCTGCTTGCACTTCGCCCCCATCAAGGCGTTGCACGGCTAAGCACGAGGTGGTGGTGGTGGTGGTGGTGGTGGTGGTGCAGCAGGCAGGGCATGCTCAGGCGTTGCCTGGCATGCTTAGCCGGCAATTGTTGCGCCAGGGTATCTCATACGTTTTGTCGAAAAAGTGTGTCACCAGACACCCCGATTAGTACGGGCCTTTCAGGAAGCTGGCAGATGTAGGACCTTTCGTTTGCAGGTCGTGTATAGCAATCCGGCCGTGGCGGCCACATTTCGATATGAACCGCATGCAAGAAGTGCGCGTGTATTTAAAAATTGTGTGCACGTTAAAGAACCGCAGGTGCTCCTAATTATACTAGAGTTCCCCACGGAGGCATATGCCTCATAATCAAATCGTGGTTTTGGCACGTAAAAGCCATAGTGAAATTTTTGTTCATCCGTCCTTCTGAGCGTGCCTATTTTATCCCCCTTCCTCCTCCTTCCCCATTTTGCACTTGGGTCACGGCAATGAAAAGTAAAAGAGAAATGAATGAAAGAAAAGAAGTAAGGCAGCCGCAAATCAAAGGCGGTAGGGCTGTACCGGTCGCGATGCGGCTGAAAAAAGAAATTTCGCGCTGAAGCCACAACTCAACGGGATTCCAGTGGATTTCAAATAACCTTTGACTTCCACAACCTGGTTTTGACGCTGTCTTTGACAATCATTATCGATGGTTTCTATTAAAATTACTCCCCTCCCCCAGTCTTTATTTCCTACTGTTGAATGTAATGGCGGTTTGAGCAGAGGACGTGTTTGTATCATTAGTTGCCTTCTTCAGTGCTTGTTTTTTGTCCTTCTAAACGTTTGTATATTCTATTTGGACAACTATGTAGATAGTTCATGTTTTCTTTTAGTAAAAAAAATACAAAGTGTCTCACGGCTTGTTCGAACTGCTGCTTTGTCTTTCTCGGCGGTTTTCCGAAGAGAAAGCGACAGTTCGAAATAAATTTTTTTTACACTGCGGATGCAGGGAACGTTTGTATAAGCCAACCCACTCTTCTGACGATGGTTACACAACCTATCACTGCCAGTCTTTAGCCTACGATGCTTGAAGTGCAATTTCGGGTGCCTATTTTCAGCGCCTAAAGCACATTCCCCAGTGTCAAGCATCCTTACTGTGATCCTATATAACCAACTGGAATCCTCTGGAGGCTGCCAGTGCGACGCGCAGTGTCATTTGTTGGAACTTCTAATGCCCTGCATTACGTAATTCTGTGGAATAGACCTCTTCAGACTGTGGGACTGCTTTCATTCCCCAAGCGAATGGGACGACACACAAATTAACGTTGGCACTCCGTACCGGCGACGCCATTTGAAGCCTTGGTGAGAGGGCTTTGCTTTCATCTCGTTCCAAGCCAATAAGCCTTATCCTACCCGCTCACTCCAAATTTGTGCGCTTTTTTGTGACCTATGTCTGCCTGAACGAGGCTCATGTCACAAATTGTGCAGTCTGCTGCGACTGCGTACTGGCTGTTAGTATTCTGGCCTGCTTGCTTTTGATGTTTTGCTAGAACAAACGCCACAGTATGGTGGTCGACTTTGCCAAGAAGCTGCTCCCTTTCTTTTAAACCCCTTTAGTAGCGGTGTTCACATTTGTGAACGGGAATTATTTTCGCTAATTCTGTGCAGTAGGAGCAAAAAACAACAACAACAACAAAACTAAACTGAGATGCGCGCCTATCGATCCCTCTGCTTACCCTATGTTGACTTCAGTCTGCACAGTACTACTACATGCATTAAGCCCTTTACTAATGCCGCTAACACGTTTAAAAGAAATGTCCAAGTGACGCATGCCGTCAGCAACAGTAAATAATCCTTGCTCGTTATGCCAGCAGCTAATAATTAATTTGTGGGCATAGTCTGAGTCGGCGATTGAAGTCTCTTTATGAAAAACAAAATGTCGACATCATTGACTGTGCACTAATCAAAGCATAATTACTCTGTAATTATGAGCAGTCACTAGAAAATGCAGAGAGGATCTTCCTACCGTCTTTGCTTTCTTTCGAGAGAGTGCGCAGCGGCTTGGAATAAAAATATGCGACCTTCGTACATTGACACTGCGTCGTATTTCGCGACTGCGGAGTTTTTAGGAAAACGTCCATTTTTGGTTCGCGTCTGGCTTGCAATTTCTGTTATTGTGCTCGTATTTTTGGCCCTCTTCGGGGTCTTACCCCACCCGCCGACCGGGCTTAGTCCTGGTCGTGTGGTATTTATGGGCACGACCCGTTGCCCCCCTCCCCTGACGCGTTATGGCCTTGCGTCCCTCCGCCCGCTGAAGCCAGAATGTTCCGAGCTCGGGCTTGCTCCTCTAGGTCAGTCAGATGAGCCCGAAACGCAGCAATTTCGCCGTTTCCAGAAGGCAGGATTTCTTTCGGCCATTTTATGAACGCGTGGCACGAATGGAATGACATTTGGTGGTGCTCAGCCTTAGGCTGGTCGGCCACATGTACCGTGGTTATGAGTTGATTTAGGAAGTAAAAAAAAAAAGCACGCATGCCTTGAATTTTGGACGACAGACGCAGTACGCATTCCTCCCTTCGTTTTATGCTTTCTTTCGGGGCCTCTCCATGCGAAGAATGGTTATGTCCTGCCGGGGTAAAAAAATGTTCGTAAGGCACGATGGCCACGTAAAAGCTCAATTTGCTCACGGCAAAGAATGCACAGCTGAGAATTCACATACACAGCCTTAACATTTGCGTAACGCCACTGTGATTACTTTCTTACTTGTAGGCTGCGAAAATATGCTTTCTTCGTTTATAAAATTTTGAAATGAAGGAATACTTTTCATTAAATTGTCATCTCGAGGCGGCAGTAAACACTGAAGATTGGGCAGTAATGAAACAGGAACAGCCTGTCAAGAGAGGACTAGAAACTGCTGAGTGTAATCTCAAAGCCAATGACATGAAGCAGCGATGCGAAGATGAGACCACGAAGTCGGGAAAGTAGTGGAAAATAGCGTCCCGACATAAGGATTCTACAGAGCTTGTAAAGGTTGAACATGTGTGTCATGTGCAGTATGGCTCACTCGTATAACAAATATCTAGTTACAGTTCCACCGTCGATTACAGCTGGGATGTGGTTTCAAAGCCCACACACTATTTATGAATATATATCCTTTCAACACGCAATGCCATATACTATGTAAAAATGATGAACAGTGCGACAACTAATTCGACGATAAAAGCCGCTCCTCAATTCAAACATTACAAATTTGGCATCTTTGCATGACGGAAGGCGATTGATGATGTGTGTTGTTTTGTGGCGCAAGGGCCAGGTTTGGCCAAAGAGCGCCATGACTGGTGGTAGTGTTAAGGATGTATTATGGAAGATGTGACTTGGCTGTAAAGTGGCCTAAAATAGTCGCTGTAAAGTGCGTAAAATCTACGTGCTATAAAATTATGGCGATGACTGATGACGAATACTATGAACTTTAAAATCCATCGTAAAAGAATGATGCAAAATAGGAAATATATAAGATTCTAAAAGTCACTAGAGCACCACTGCCTCGTTAGAGCCCTTGAGACACAAGGGCTTAGAGGCATGTGCTACATAAAAAAGATTATCACAGCGGCATCCTCTGGAAAGAGGAGACGCTACGAGTGTGTGGGGCTTATAACATGTAATACAACATCTTTCAGGAAGCCCAGGACTGCGCTGGAGTCAAACAGCGGTTCTGGGCCTAGTAACATTACTGGATGAAGGGGGATGCGCTGCCGGTATGCTAAGGGAAAATGCTTCTTTCTTTCATGTTCGGCTTCCCGACACTCCAGGAGGACGTGGAGGACGGTCAGCCTCTCCCCGCATCTACCACAGGTTGGAGGCTCGTTTCCGGTGAGTAAAAAGTTATGTGTGCCAAATGTGTGTCCTATTCTCAGACGACAGAATAGGACATCTGTCCGGCGTGATTTTGTTACGGAAGGCCAGAATCCTAACTGTGGCTTTATCACGTGGAGCTTATTATTTGTTTCTGCGTCCCATAGCCGTTGCCACTGGTTCCGTAGTTTCCTCCGTAAGAAGGGCTTCAGGTCTGTGACAGGAACTGCAGCGGTGGGATTAGCAGAATGCGATGTAACTGACGTGGCCATCTGGTCCGCAAGAATGTTACCTTCGATGCCCCTATGACCTGGCACCCAGCATATGATGACATGCTGATTACCTATATACGCTTTACACAGAGCAGAATAAAGTTCGTTAATTACTGGATTTTTGTGGTTTGAGAAAGCCATCAAGGCCTTCACAACACTAAGGGAATCCGTATATATGACTGCTTTCTGGAGTTTTGATTTCCTTATATGCTTCACAGCCGACAATAGTGCGTAAGCCTCCGCCGTAAAGATACTAGTTTCCGCATGCAGTACATCGGTTTCTGAGAAGGATGGCCCGACGGCTGCATAGGACACCCCGTCGTGTGACTTCGATGCGTCTGTGTAGAACTCTGTGCAGGAGTGTTTGTGCTCGAGTTCCCGGAAATGCATCTGGATTTCAATCTCTGGAGCGTTTTTTGTAACTTCAATGAAAGATGTATCGCATTGTATCGACTGCCACTCCCAAGGAGGTAGCAGCTTGGCTGGATGCATTAGGCGAAGTTCGAGGATTGGAACATGCATTTCATGACTAAGCTCCCTCACACGCAGCGAGAAAGGCTGTCTTACGGAAGGACGATTACGAAATAGTGTAGCATATGTCATATCATTAATGGTGTTAAAACAGAGATGTTCGGGATTAGAGTGGACTTTCAAAAAATATGTTTGGCTGATGTATGTTCTCTGGATATGTAGTGACCACTCATTCGATTCTGCATATAAACTTTGTACGGGACTCGTTCTGAAAGCTCCTGTGGCTAAACGGATACCCAGATGGTGAACAGGGTCTAGCATCTTTAGTGCGCTCGGGGTGGCAGAGTGATAAATGACGGCACCGTAGTCTAGTCGTGATCGAATGAGGCTTTTATATAGATTCATTAAACACTTCCTGTCACTACCCCACGTAGTCTGGGAAAGAAGTTTCATTATGTTCATTGTTTTCAGACATTTTTCTTTAAGATATTTAATGTGGGGGACGAAAGTGAGTCTGTAGTCAAGTATGACACCTAGAAATTTATGTTCTTTGTTTACAGGTATCTGTTGTCCACACACTTCCAAGCAGGGATCCGGAACTAGGCCTCTCTTCCTTGTGAACAAAACACAAGAACTCTTATGAGGATTGATTTTGAATCCATTTTTCTCTGCCCACCCTGACACCTTGTTCAAACCATGCTGTACCTGTCTTTCGCACACTGCGAGGTTACAGGATTTGAAACCTATTTGAATGTCGTCCACGTAGACAGAGTAAAAGATGGCGGGTGGTACGGAAGCACGAAGTGTTGTCATCTTAACAATAAAGAGTGTGCAACTGAGCACGCCACCCTGGGGTACACCGGTTTCTTGTGCAAAAGGACGTGACAGCACATTGCCTACTTTCACCCGGAAGGTACGATTGGACAGGTAGCTTTTTATTACGTTTAGCATATTACCATGAATGCCCATTTCTGACAAATCTCTCAAGATTCCATACCGCCAGGTCGTATCGTACGCCTTCTCCATATCGAGGAATATCGATAAGAAGAACTGTTTGTGTACAAACGCGTCACGAATATGTCCTTCAATGCGTACAAGATGGTCGGTTGTGCAGCGCCCTTCTCGGAAGCCACACTGAAAGGGATCAAGCATTTTGTTTTGTTCAAGGAAGTGGATGAGTCGCCGATTTATCATTTTTTCAAATACCTTACACATGCAGCTTGTGAGGGCTATCGGGCGGTAACTTGCCACTGAAGAAGGGTCTTTCCCTTGTTTCAAAACAGGGACCACAATGGCTTCTTTCCATGCCGTTGGAAGGTACCCTGCGTCCCAGATAGTGTTGAAGAGTGTAAGTAGTGTTACTTGTGTGTCATTGTGTAAATTTTTGAGCATGGCATACATGATTCTATCGGATCCCGGTGCAGAGGTCTTGCATGCGCTCAAGGCAGCTTTCAACTCGGCAGCACTAAAAGGGCAATTGTACGGTTCATTCTGTCGGCATTTATTGGTGAGTGGCTTGCATTCTTCGATTTGTTTATATTTTAGGAAGGATTGTGAATAATGATTTGAGCTTGATACACTCTCAAAGTGTTCCCCCAGTGAGTCGGCTTGATCTTTCAGTGTATCGCCCTGTGTATTTACTAGTGGGAGTGAATATGTTTGCCGCCCTCTAATTCTATTTACGCGGTTCCAGACTTTCGCCTCATCTGTAAACGAGTTTATACTTGATAAAAAGTTCTGCCAACTTTCTCTTCTGGCCTGCCTGCGGGTTCTCCTGCCTTGAGATTTTACTTTCTTAAAGTTGATAAGATTCTCTGCAGTGGGGGAAGCGCGTAGCAACCACCACGCTTTGTTCTGTTTCTTACGAGCAATCCTACATTCCTCGTTCCACCACGGGACACGCCGTCTGCATCCCAAACCGCTTCCTTCAGATATGCATTTAGATGCGGCATCTATTATGAACGCTGTAAAATACTCCACAGCGGCATCGATTTCTAGAGAAGACATATCAGCCCATGAGATGATGATGGATATTGTTTTTTGGCGCAAGGGCCAGAAATGGCCAAAGAGCGCCATGACATTTGGTGATGGATGGCAATGAGTATCGGTGAATATGTCGGTAATCGAGTAAAAGCTGTAAATGGTGTAAAATATGTACCTATTAAAATAATGTCAATGAAAAGTGAGTCCTATGGTTGTAAAAGCACGTTGAGAACGATAAGATACTAAAACATGTTAATTTGTAGCAGCACCAGTGCCTCTGCAGAGCCCTTCAGTGCAAGGGCTGCGAGGCATGTGCTCTGTGAGTGATTTCATTGCAGCTACAGCCTCTAGGCAGAGGCTGTGCTACAAATAGCCTGGCCAAATAAAGTCTAGATAGATTTCGAAATTTCTCCCAGTCGGCTGTATCTATCTTCCACCTAGGAACTTGTGGGGGAAATTCATTTTCTTTAGATGTTTTTAGCAGTACGGGGAAGTGATCGCTCCCGTAAGGATTGCTCGTAACTTCCCAGTTGAGTTCGGGTAGTATAGACGCGGAGACTATACTAAGATCTATTGACGAAAAGGATCTGTTTGCAAGAGAGTAATATGTGGGTTCTTTCCTATTTAGAATGCACGCTCCAGAAGAAAAAAGGAACTGTTCAACGAGACGACCTCGCGCATCGATGCGAGAGTCTCCCCACAAGGTGCTATGCGCATTGAAATCGCCAAGAACAACATAAGGTTCTGGCAATTGATCTACATAAGATTGAAATTCGTGTTTCGTTAATTGGTAATGTGGGGGTATGTAAAGAGAGCTAATGGTGATGAGTTTGTTTAGAAGAACAGCTCGGACCGCCACTGCTTCGAGAGGCGTTTTTAGCTGTAAAAGTTGACACGCAATGTTCTTATGGATAACAATGGCGACACCACCCGATGATGCGACAGCATCATCGCGATCTTTGCGATAAGTTATGTACTGTCGGAGAAAATTTGTGTGTTTGGATTTTAGGTGTGTTTCCTGTAAACACAGCACTTTTGGATTGTGTTTTTGGATGAGTTCCTGCACATCATCTAGGTTTCTAAGAAGACCTCGGACATTCCACTGAATTATTTGTGTATCCATTTTTAAAGTAAGTTGGTGCTGTGTGTACGGAAACTGAAAGATGTCTTAGATTACAGAGCCCTTTCGAGGCCCTGTAATCGGGGTTTTGCCCTTTCTGGAGCGTTCGAGTGAGCCTCGCCGCTCCTTAGGCGCTTGGCGCGCCGTGAGGACATGTGTAGTGTCCATTGCCTCTTGGGAGGCGCTGGACACATGCTCTTGCGAGCGAGTTTTCTGTGAGGGTCCTGCCTCGGAAGGCAAGATCCCTGCGCCCACCAGCCCGGAGGTCGGTGGGGCTCCCTGAGGGATCTGGCTGCGCCGGTTGTTGCCAGCGCTGGACGGGGCCGGGGAGGTTGGGGTAGCCTCGGCTGCGCCCACCTTCGTGGTCGTTGGCCCCGCCTGCTGTGGTGGCGTAGCAGCGTTAGCTGCAGTCGCCGAGGGGGCGGATGGCGTCACTGCCGCCTCACTGGGTGTGGGACGGACAGCCGCCGGAGGCCGTTGTGGCGCTGCCCCCTGACGCGCCACTTCGGCAAAGGTGTGCTTTGGCAGGAAAGATACCCGCCTGCGTGCTTCTTTGAAACTTATGTTTTCTTTAACTTTAATCGTAACTATTTCCTTTTCTTTCTTCCAAGACGGGCACGACCGCGAGTATGCAGCGTGCTCGCCTTCACAGTTTACGCAGTGGAGAGAGTTTTCACACGATTCAGAAGTGTGCTCATTAGCACTGCATTTAGCGCAGGTTTGGCGGCCTCGGCAGCTCTGCGAGCTGTGACCGAAACGCTGGCATTTGAAGCAACGCAGGGGATTAGGGATGTATGGACGAACACGGAGCTTGATATACCCGGCCTCGATGGACTCGGGCAGGACACTTGAGTTAAAGGTGAGTATTAGGTGTTTGGTCGCAAGTTCCTTACCATCTCGCCTCATCTTGATTCTTTTGACATTTATAACATTTTGTTCACTGAAGCCCTCCAAGAGTTCAGCCTCAGAGAGCTGCAGCAAATCATCGTCTGAGACAACGCCGCGGGAGGTATTCATCGTGCGGTGCGGGGTTACTACTATTTGGGTCTCCCCAAATGATACAAGTTTAGACAGTTTCTCAAATTGTTTGTGATCGCGGAGCTCCAGGAGGAGGTCACCGCTAGCCATCCTCGACGCCTTATATCCTGGACCAAAAACTTCGGTAAGGGACTTCGATACAAGAAATGGAGAAATTGTTCGCACTGGTTTAGCTGGTGTTTCAGAATGGATAACGTGGAAACGAGGGAAAGATTCTTTTTGCCGACCAAAAAATTTGAATACTTCATCGGTGCGCCCTCTTTTCTGAGGGCGATCAGGGAGTGTAGGGAAGGAGGTAGCCATAAACATATGTGAGATTTCGGCAGTAACGCCAGCCACCCACCGTGGAGTCCTACAAGGGGACGCTGCAGGACCTGTGAAACACGGCCTGCAAACGCCAGCTGTACATTACTACTATAACCAAATATGAAATAACCAAGGTTGGCTATCCACACAGGGTTAACCCTTGCCGCCAGGAAAAAAAGAAGTAAAAAGAATGATGATGATATATAGTGTTTATTGGCGCAAGGGCCAAGTGTGGCCAAAGAGCGCCAAGGCAGTGGTGACGAGTACTGAATGAAGTAATGGTTGATGTGATGTGGCTGTAGAGAGGCCTAAAACTAAGAGCTATAAGTTGCATAAAATACCCAAGGAATAAAAGTATGAGAATGGCTGAAGTAGGGTATGCTATAAGTATAGGATGTGCAAGAATGGTGTAATAGTGTTACATGAATAAAAATGGAAAGATGATAGTTGTTGACGAATAGCACAACAGCCTCAGCTGATCCCTTGAGTACAAGGGTCTGGAGGCATGTGCTAGAGCAAAGGTTCACATCGCAACAGTGGCTTCTCGCAAGAGACCGTGTTACGAATTTCTTGCACAGAAAACCTGCAGCGTGTCAACGTCGTTTAAGTAGGCTAAGGTAGACTGCATGTGAAATAGCGGTTCTCTGCCTAGAAACAGTGCCAGGTGAAGTGGTATACACTGACTATATGCTAAAGGGAAGTGTTTTTTCCTCTCGACTAGTGTTTCGCGGCATTCTAGGAAGACATGCTGAACACTGAGTGTCTCCCCACATCTACTACATATTGGACGTTCACCGCCACTCAGCAGAAAGTTATGTGTACCGTAAGTGTGCCCTATTCTGAGACGACAGAATAGGACATCACTTCGTCTGGACTTGGTCAGTGGTGGCCAGTATCCTAAATGTGGCTTGACTGTGTGGAGTTTATTATGGGTTTCAGAGTCCCATTTATGCTGCCAGTAGGTTCTGAGTTTTTTCCGTAAGTATGGTTTTAGGTCTGAGACCGGAACGGCTGCGGACATGTTGGAAGCTTTTGTGTCTAAGGAGGTAGCAATTTGGTCTGCCAAGACGTTACCTTCAATACCTCTGTGTCCAGGCACCCAGCATATCGTTACATGTTGGCCAGAGGCATAAATGGTACAGAGGAGAGAGAAAAGATCTGCAATTACTGGATTTGTGTGGTTGAAGCATGACATCAATGTTTTCACAACGCTTAATGAGTCTGTGTATATGACCGCCTTATGTAATTTTACCTGTTTAATGTGTTTCGCAGCCGACCACAGTGCATACGCCTCTGCTGTAAAGATGCTTGTTTGAGGGTGCAGAACATCGGACTCGGAAAATGATGGGCCGACGGCTGCGTATGACACGCCAGCATGTGATTTAGACGCATCTGTGTAATACTCTGGACAAGGGTACTTAAATTGTAATTCCAGAAAATGCATATGAATGTACGCCTCTGGAGCGTGCTTCGTTACCTCCACAAATGACGTGTCACAGTCAATGATTCGCCACAACCACGGTGGAAACGGCTTGGCAGAAGCCATTAGACTATTTTCACGGATAGGAACATCCATCTCCTCGCTCAGCTTTGTCACACGGATCGAGAATGGCTCTCTGGATGTAGGTTTGTTATGAAAGAGTGTTGCAGAGGTCATATCGTTTATGGTGGGATAACAAGGATGGTTTATGTTAGCATGTACTTTCAGAAAATAATTAAATGTAGAATATGACCGCTGCAGATCGAGGGACCATTCATTCGATTCAACATAGAGACTTTGAATCGGACTCGTCCTAAAGGCTCCGGTGGCGAGGCGGATACCAAGATGATGCACAGGGTCCAGCATCTTGAGAGCACTGGGTGTAGCTGAGTGATACACAACGGCACCGTAGTCTAACCGCGATCGTACAAGGCTCTTGTAGAGGTTCATGAGGCATTTCCTGTCGCTTCCCCATGTTGTATGTGACAGTATTTTCAGGATGTTCAATGTTTTAAGGCATTTAGCTTTCAAATACTTGATCTGAGGAATGAAGGTCAGTTTTGAGTCGAGTATTATGCCTAAAAATTTATGTTCAGTGTTGAGTGGTATGTGTTGTCCATGCAGCATAATATCAGGATCTTGCATCAAGCCTCTCTTTCTAGAAAAAAGTACACAGGAGCTTTTGAGGGGGTTTAGCTTGAAGCCATTTTCGTTGGCCCACGTTGAGACCTTGTTCAGTCCGAGTTGGACTTGGCGCTCGCAGACAGCAAGGTTACAAGACTTAAATCCTAATTGCACATCATCAACATATATTGAATAAAACATTGAGGATGGAATGACTTTGTGCAGGGAATTCATTTTCACAATGAAGAGGGTGCAGCTAAGCACGCCTCCTTGTGGCACACCAGTCTCTTGAGTCAATAGCTTGGACAGGGCATTGCCCACTCTAACACGGAACGTGCGGTTAGTTAAGTAGTTTTCTATCATATTTAGCATGTTACCGCGTACGCCCATCGCAGATAGGTCTCGAAGGATTCCGAATCGCCATGTTGTGTCATAGGCTTTCTCCAAGTCCAGAAATACAGAGAGAAAAAATTGTTTGTGTATATAAGCGTCTCTAATATTTGCCTCAATGCGAAGAAGGTGGTCTATTGTTGACCTACCCTCCCTGAAACCACATTGAAGGGGATCAAGTAGACGGTTGCTTTCGAGGAAATAGATTAGACGCCGATTTACCATTTTTTCATATAATTTACACATGCAGCTTGTTAGAGCTATTGGCCTATAACTACTGGCTAATGCGGGGTCTTTGCCTTGCTTATGAATTGGGATGACAATAGCTTCTTTCCATGAGGATGGAATATGCCCAGATCCCCACATGGTGTTGTATAGAGACAGAAGTGTGTTCAATGTTTCTGGGTGCATATTCCTTATCATCGCATACATTATGCGGTCACCACCTGGTGCTGAGTTGCCGCAGGAACTGAGAGCAGCCTTCAGTTCAGCGAGACTAAACGGACGGTTATAAGGTTCATCGGCTGCGCATTTTCGTTCAAGGCGCTCTCGCTCTATGCGTTCCTTGAATTTTAGGAAAGTTGGCGCATAGTGTGATGCACTAGAAATATTTTGAAAATGCTTGCCCAGCGAGTCTGCCTGATCTCTCATGGTGTCGCCTTGAGCGTTTACTAAAGGAAGCGGTTGTGTTTCTCTGCCCTTTAATCTGTTTACCCTGTTCCATACCTTACCCTCATCCTTGTACGAATTGATACTACATATGTACCTTTCCCAGCTTTCTCGCTTAGCACGTCGTCGTGTTCTCCTGCCCTGTGATTTTGCCTTCTTGAATTCAATTAGATTCTCCGCATTTGGTGATCGACGAAGCCGGCCCCATGCCCTGTTCTGTCTCTTTCGCGCTTCTTTGCAATCTTCGTTCCACCACGGGACACGTCTTTTGGATGAAATATCATTTGTTTGTGGTATGCACTTTTGCGCTGCGTCGATAATAAAATGAGTAAAATATGATACGGCATCATCTATAGTATAATATTCTAAAAAGTCCCGCGGTAAATAAATACATTCTTGAAAACTTTTCCAATCGGCTGAGGCTAATTTCCATCGAGGGACATGCGGTGGAGAATCATACTGCGTTGTTAAGTTTAGAGTGACTGGGAAGTGATCACTTCCAAAAGGATTCTTGATGACATCCCATTTCAGGTGAGACAGGAGACTAGCAGTACCAATTGCTAAGTCTATAGATGAGTATGTGTCGTGATGCACACTGTAATAAGTCGGCTCCTTCTTATTAAATAGGGATGCACCGGATGTCAAAAGAAAATCTTCTATCAGCCGACCTCTCGCGTCACAACGGGAATCTCCCCACAGGGTGTTATGGGCATTAAAATCACCCACGAGCATGTAGGGTTCCGGAAGCTGATTTATGAGGTTGTAGAAGTCTGTTTTGTGAAGGTGATAGTTTGGGGGTATGTAAATGGAGCAAACAGTAACCAACTTATTAAAGAGAACTCCTCGCACTGATACTGCTTCGAGGGGTGTCTGTAGGGCTACATGGTGACAAGCTATAGACTTGTCTACGACAATTGCTACGCCACCGCACGACGCGTTAGCCTCGTCACGGTCTTTTCTGAAGATGGAGTAGTTACGAAGAAAGTTTGTTTGTGTGCTTTTCAGATGAGTCTCTTGAACACACAGCACCTTTGGATTATGTTTATGTAGGAGTTCCTTGACATCATCTAGATTGTGAAGAAGACCCCTGACATTCCAATATAATATTTGTGTATCCATAGTGAAAGTGTATGGTGATGTGTGTTCAAGAGAGGAAAACTATGTTATCCCACAGGAACCTTGCCAGGCCCTGTGATGCGGGATTTGCCTTTTTTGGCCAGCTCCTGAGAGCTTCGCCGATCCTTCAGCGTCCGAGACGCCGATACACTTGATGTATCCATCGCCTCCATAGAGGCGCTGGAAGCCCGCTCGCGGTGTACGTTCGCGGGTGTTTCGGGCTTCTCTGTGCGAACAGAGGCCCTAGACGTCGTGGAGCCCGCAGGTCCGGTGGACTGCTGGCTCTTGCTGGGTTGCGGAACAGCACTAGCTGATCCCGCAGTGGGGGCGAGTGGCGCTACCGTCGGTCCACTTTGCGTGGTCCTAACGGCCGCCGAGAACCGTTGTGGCACTGCCCCCTGCCGTGCCACGTCGGAGAAAGAAGGCCCCACAAACGAGAGGCGTTTTCTAGCTTCTTTGAAGGAAATATTTTCTTTTACTTTTAGCGTGATAATTTCTTTTTCTTTTTTCCATAAGGGACAAGAGCGAGAGTATGCCGGGTGTTCACCGTCACAATTTGCACAGTGGGGAGGATCATTGCAATTATCTGCTGGGTGCTCATGTGATGCGCACTTTGCACAAGTGGTACGGCCCCTGCAGCTCTGAGAGCCGTGACCGAATCTTTGGCACTTAAAACAGCGTCGGGGGTTTGGAATGTATAGTCTTACATTTATTTTCATGTAGCCGGTTTCGATTTGTTCAGGGAGTGTGCTCGTACAAAAGGTAAGTATGAGGTGTTTTGTCGGAATTTCTTTGTCGTCACGTCGGATCTTAATTCGCTGTACATTCGTAACGTGTTGCTCTTTCCAGCCTTCTAGGAGCTCTGTCTCAGTCAGTTCCAGCAGGTCCTGATCTGATACTACCCCTCGTGTACTATTCAATGAACGATGAGGACTTACAGAGATTTGGGTGTCGCCAAGCGAGATGAGCTTTTGCAGATTTTCATACTGAGCTTTATCACAGATTTCAAGGAGAATGTCACCACTGGCCATTTTCGTAACTTTGTATCCTGCACCTAGGGTCTCAGTTAGGCATTTCGCGACAACGAAAGGTGATACAGTTCTTACGGTCTTGTCTGCGGTTTCGCTGTGAATCACGTGGAAACGTGGAAAAATTTCAGTGGGCTTATTAAAGAAGTTGAAACATTCTTCGGTGCGCCCTCTTTTTGTAAGAGGGCGATCAGGAAGCCTGGGGAAAGAAGAAGCCATAAAAATTGGAGTAATTTCGGCAGTGGTGTCAGCCACCCACCATGGAGCCCAACAAGGGGACGCGACAGGCCTTGTAAATAAACGAGGCCTGCCATCGCCAGCTGTACACAACCACTATAACCAAATATGATATAACCGAGCTTGGTTATTTCACACAAGGTTAACCCTAGCTGCCAGAAGGATCAGAAATTAAGAAGTGAGAAGATGACAGGAAAGCTGAAAAGTGAGAGAAAGACGAAGACTAGAGGGAGAGAGAGACAGGAAAAGGCAACTACCGATTTCCCCCGGATGGGTCAGTCCGGGGGTGCCGTCTACGTGAAGCAGAGGCCGAAGAGGTGTGTTGCCTCCGCCGGGGGGCCTTAAAGGTCCAAACACCCAGCATCGGCTCAACCCCCAGGATCCCCCTTTCCCCGGACACGGCTAAGCCGCGCACGGCTACACGCGGGAGGGTCCAACCCTCGTGTGCTCGGGTCCGTGGTGTCGCAACACACCAAACGCCTGCTGACGCAGACGCCCCTGCGGGGAAGTAAAAAGAAGAGAGCAGGAGACAGGAAAGGTGGAAAGTAAGAGAAAGACGAAGGTAATAGGGAGAGAGAGACAGGAAAAGGCAACTACCGATTTCCCCCGGGTGGGTCAGTCCGGGGGTGCCGTCTATGTGAAGCAGAGGCCAAAGAGGTGTGTTGCCTCCGCCGGGGGGCCTTAAAGGTCCAAGCACCCAGCATCGGCTCAACCCCCAGGATCCCCCTTTCCCCAGACACGGCTAAGCCGCGCACGGCTACACGCGGGAGGGTCCAACCCTCGTGTGCTCGGGTACGTGGTGGCGCAACACACCAAACGCCTGCTTACGCAGACGCCCCTGCGGGGGGAAGGCGATTCTCCAGGCACACTATACTGCGGGCACTTGCACAGAGCATGACGTATTGTTTCCTCTTCGCCACTTGGACGACTGGCCTCTGTTGGAAGAAATAATTTTACGAGACTGACAGGGCTCAACATGGCATCAGGAGGACGCGTGCAAGTGCTATTTGTCTTCAAGAGATCCAACGGCCTGGGAAAACGCCTCTAATTAGAATGCCCTTCCATCTAACTTTCTTCTTGCTCTCTCTTTCCTTATTTACAACGCCTATCAACCCCCACCCCAGTGCAGGGTAGCAAACTAAAAACTCGCATGCGGTTACATACACGCATGCATACACGCATGTACACACACACACACATGCATGTATATATATATATATATATATATATATATATATATATATATATATATATATATATATGGCTTGTCCGAAACATAATGTAAGGGATCATATTGTGAAGCTACTATACGTCGCAGCGCTCTCGGGCCGGTTGGGTTCGGTGTTCGCTCAGTCGTATGCGCCTACCTGGAGGGTAAGGACAGGCTTTCCGTGAAACTCGCTTTAATTCCCTGTGCATCTGGTAATTAAAGCCGCACTCGTTGGCACAAAGGACTGCCGTCATGTTCTATGTGAAACTCGATAATTTCGCAGTGTAAAATTTTCCTATGATAAATACGGCCATTGATGATAATTGTTTTTCGGAACGTCAAGTCTACTGGTGGCACAAGGTCTTTTTAAAACGTCGTGAAATGGTCAGCGATGAAGTCCGTGCTGGACGGCCATGAATGACCATCACCGACGAAAATATGACGCGTGTTAGAGATCTTTTGAATTCAGACCGTCATTTGAGCGTCCGTTTAGTGGCACAGATATAAAGCATTCCAAAGAGTACCATTCACGAGATCTTGAGGAATAATTTGCAGAAGCGAGAAGTGGGAAAAGTTGGGAAAATCTCATTTCGAGGCACGCCATAGTGGAAGACTCCGGATTAATTTTGACCACCTGGGGTTTTTTAACGTGCACCTAAATCTAAGTACACGAGCCTTCTTGCGCTGATCGCCCCCATCGAAATCCGGCCGCCATGGCCGGGATTCGTGCCCGCGACCTCAAGTTCAGCAGCGCGAAGTCATAACCCCTTAAACTATAACACGGCGGGTAATTTTCTCACGCTTCCTTCGCTTGGAAGCAAATACTCGCTATCAACCGAACCTGGCATTCGGAAAACTTGCGTTTTATGTACCTAGGCAAATACTGCTACGTCACTTGGCCTACTTGCGCTCGGTGAACGCGGCATAACAGTAATTACTATTCTCCAAAGCGTTTTCAACTATAATAATAATAATAATAATAATAATAATAATAATAATAATAATAATAATAATAATAATAATAATAATAATAATAATAATAATAATATACCTTCATTCATTCATTCATTTATTCAAGTGGTACAAAGTGCCAAGGCATTAGGAGAAAAGATTACTAGACTAAATGGGGCGCTGCAGTACATTTCGACCACTGTGGGAATGACGGCCAGCGAGTGGATCTGCCTACGATTTCACATGACTTCATTGAGAAAGGGTACTGCGGCTTCTGTTATTGTTCCTTACGGTTCATAGCTTTGTCGCGTACGTATTAGCCGCACGTTTCTCAAGAGCCGTTATTTGATTTATTAGATGGATCGACTAGTTGTGTGGCACTATATCTGGTTGCCTCATAGAGAATACATCAAGCGACAACAACAGTACGACTATTACATCACGCCTTTACATATTGTTATGTCATACAGTATTGTATAAGACGTAGTAGTTCTGCGGAAACCCGCAAGGTGGAGAGAAGTAATGAATAAAGGGAAAATCAGACATCCACCCGTACCAGGACGAATTTTTCTTCAACTATGAAGCGTTTCTTTCGAGGAACCCGTATGGGTTTCCTTTGCAGCAATTGCTACGTACGGGTAGATGTCTGATTTTCCCTTTATTCATCAGTATTGTATAAGTAGTGCTCGTAGATGGCGTAGCCAGTAACAACGACCATAGGTGATGACTGTTACTTATTTTAACGTGCAGTATTAAAAAAATGACTAGAGTAGGAGAAAAGTTCACACGCCGCTTTGGAAGCCGTTCCAGATTAGCCAAGCAAGAACAACCGCAATGACAGAATGCACGTCTTCGTTTGGTCAATATTTAAGCCGCGCTCCAGCACCGTTACACTGGGATTCTCACTGAAAACCACTGGCGTGAATTCACAAACGGGTCGGTCCCACAAAACCAAAATTCCTTAAGAAAGACGCGCGTAGAAGCGAAAGGGATGCGTTCCCGCTCGTTATCTTGCAAGCCCTAACAGTCCTCTTTAATTTCTTTTTTTTCTGCCTTTTTTACTGCTCTCCCCTTTGTTCTATGCATCACACCAAGCCGAGATGGATGTTTCGCCTGAACAGGGTCACCCCTCTTTCGCAGAATCATCTTTCACGTTCCCATAAATTTTAGTCGCACGTGAAAAAAACAACCATCAAGAGAGGTCACAAGAACGACAAGTGATTTATCGCAGCTTCGCGACCTCTGTGCTTCGTTCTATTTTCTCACGAAGATGTACGCGGCGACGACAAACGAGACCATAGGTTTGGCGAGAAAACGAAGAGGACGCGCTGCATGAGACCTTGCTGACAAGCCTCGAGCCTCCGATGACCCCGCTGGTCTGCGAGGCTGAGCATAGCGAACAAACTTGTGCGCCGAACGAATCATGGGAGAGCCGAAACGCGAGGAGCGGTATATAATTAAATTATGTGGCCCGAAATCACAGAGAAATGGGGCAGGAAAAGAAGCAAACGGGACTGAGAAAGAGAGGAGGCATTATCTGGTCGTTGCCGCCGCGCGACATAGGGTCACGTGCGCCTGGTCAGTCGAAGTTCAAAAGCAGCCGGCACAAATGGCCGAGAAAACAACATACGGAGAAACACGGAAGAAACCCGGGCCTGCAGCAGGAGCGTGCGATCTTAGCTTATAGCATCATGTCTCTCAAATTAAACGCCAGACATTTCCTACTCGCCCGGATGTGGGAGTGGATATGTCCGAGCAGTTAGATGCGACTGCTGGATGGATGAGCGTGCAGGCGAGAAGATGGAGCGAACAAGGGGCAGTCGAAGACGGCGTCAGCTGTTGATAGGGCAGCTGAAGGACAAGCTCTAAGGGAATTTGTCACTCGACTGCGAATTCGAAGGGCTGCCTACTTGTTTTATCTCGAGACCAGCCGTCGCCAATCACGTCAAACAGTTCCAACTTTTCCGGCTGAGCAAGACAAGTTGGCGGAGAGAACAAGTCTGACGAGAAGTTAATTAGTTCCATAATTACGTGATGTGGCTGGTACGAAACGCCAAGAAAAGTTGGAAAAAACAAACAAAGAATGAAGACAGTTGGGCAAGCAAGATTGGAAATAGAAAGCAAAGAAAGAGGGACAAAGAAAGCGCTCTCTGAAACGATATAGTACGCTGTCGAGCCCTGTGGAACGCGAATCTAGGCAACACCGCTTTCGATGTTGCACTGCAAACTGCAGCTATAATTATGCAATCATAATTATATGAAACAGTCATGAAGCGGTCTGCGCTGGACGCATGAAAGAAGACGAAGGAAGGTGCTAGGGGAGAAGTGAGAAGGAAGAAGTTGGAATAAAATGGCGGACGACACCCGTCTCACTTAGATGATGTCATTTCTGTTGCCGTTCTAGTTAGGAACGCTACAATTTGGCGCAGCCGACAGTTTTCGAAGACCAGCGATGCGGGTGACGTTTTTCGTCGACCAGGCGTCATCAGAGTCTGTTGTGTTCACCCGATACCAAGTGCACGGTGAGCCAGCGACGGACCTTCCTCTTGAAGTTAGTTCTACCGCGCTGATCAACGTGGTACTGCAACAAGCTGCAATCAGCCGCCAAGCCCTCGTGCAAACAGGATCGGTGACAGTGAATCTACAACTGCAGACACTGAGCGAACTCGTTCTGGAACCCATACGACGTGGCACCCTCAAAGAGGAAACGCCTGCCGGGAAGGTGAGCCTAGACTTGAGTGTTATGGAACTGCAAAGGAACATTATACAACAGATCGAAATAATGAGAACTTTCGTCCAAGCGCTTAGTCGAGAGCAGTCAGCACGAAGTATTGTTGAACCAGATGTTTTTGAAGGAAAATCGCAAAATGCACACTACTGGCTGTGTTTTTTCGAGTACGCCTGTGACAAGAATCTGTGGCACTCCGACGACACAAAGATTTTGCATATGCGCCGCTATTTGGGCGGTATAGCCAGAAAATGGTATGACGTGCAACTCATGGATTATGGAACAACATGTTGGGAACTGTGGAAAAGCAACTTTTTAGGGGCTTTCGAAGGCAACGCAGTAGAAAGATGGGATGCGGCACTGCGGTTCAGTTATACAGGTGGCTCTCTGCTTGAGTACTGTCTTGAGAAGCGTCGCCTGTTGTATTCTGCAGAACCGAAGCTGTCGTCTTCTGCTGTTGTAGCTTTGATAACGCAAGGGTTGTGTATCGAGATCCGTTGTCATGTCCAGCTCAAAGGTCCAAGAACATTTGATGACCTTCTGAACTTTCTACAGACCTCAGTGCCAAGAATTACATCGAGAAGACAGCCAGATGGTAGAACAGAGCAACTTGATTCCATTCTAGAGTCGTTGCCGTCAACTGAATGTGAACACAGCTTCATAAACAAATCTCTGGGAAGCGTAAATCATGACTGTGAGGATGGTGAAGAACCAATTACCGCAGTTCACGGCAACCTACTTCCACATAATCTGTCTACCGTGCATAACAAGCCCCAGAAAAAGAGCTTCAGTGAGACAGTATATTTGGTGTCGTCAAGCTTATTGTACGCCCCCATTAAGGTAGATGGCATTGAAGTGAAGGCTCTCGTTGACAGTGGAGCTTCGGTATCTATTATCAACAAGACTCGAGTGGATGCCAGTCGTCTGCACGCTGGTAGAACATTGCGTGTCCAAGCCTACGATGGGTCAGTGACCATGCATAGCGAATGGGTAACCCTGGCTATTGAATTTCAAGGAAATGCTATTACCAGTGACGTATTGGCCATTCCCAATGTCACCTACGATTTTCTTTTGTCCCGTCCAGACATGAAAAAACTTAAGATGAACCTCTATTGGGATGACAAGGTAATGGCCGAAGACACGATAAGAACAGAAGACCCTGGTGAAGAACCTAGTGTATCAAGGCTAATTTTTCACCACGAAGAGATCAAGACTAAGTACCCAGAGCTTATATGCATAGGAAGCTGCCCTCCAGCAATGAAATCCCATGTCGTTCCTTTCGAGCTCGCAGATAAAACAGTGGTTCGTAGAACCCCCTATAATATGTCCAGAGATAAAAAGGTGTGGCTGAAAAAGGAGTTGCAAGAAATGTTAGACGCAGGTATCATCCGGCCTTCTGTATCCCCATTTGCTTCTCCTATCACTATTGCACCTAAAGAAGACGGGACATTCCGCCTCTGCACAGACTACCGGGCTCTCAATCGTCAAACTGAATTGATACCTTATCCAATGCCGAGAATCGACGACATCATTGACGAAACCGGTGGTTGCCATTGGTTTTCACGAATAGATCTCTGCAAGGGCTTTTGGCAGATTCCACTAAGTGAAGAAACGAAGAAGTACACCGCGTTCATAACCCCATTTGACTTGTTTGAGTACAACCGCCTACCATTTGGTTGGAAAAACTCCCCTGCGTGGTTTCAGAAGATTATGACGGACATTCTGAAACCTTACCTGGGCACATTTTGCAATGTGTACATCGACGACATCATCATCTACTCAAAGACAAAGGACGAACACCGTAGTCATCTTTCAAAAGTTCTTCATGCCCTCAGTCTTGCCCAACTCAAAGTCAACTTCAAGAAAAGTGCGTTCTTTCAAGATACCGTAGTATTTCTTGGCAGGGTGTTTGATGGACAGACTAAAAGCACCAAGCAAGAATCGGTAGAGAGAATCTCCAAGCTGGTAAAGCCTTATGATGTGCACGCCCTGCGCGTTTTTCTTGGCCTTGCAGGACACTTCCGGGCGTTTATCAAAGACTACGCACTGAGAACAAGGTGCCTCACACGTTTAACTCAGAAAGACGTGCCTTTTCATTGGGACGAGAAGTGCGAAGCTGTCTATCGTGAGCTTGTAAAACTAATATCGTCGGACCCCATCTTGCGAATACCGGATTTTTCCTTGCCTTTCGTGCTGAACACGGACGCATCACATTATGCTACCGGTGCAGTTCTATACCAGAAGCCATCCAAACAAGCTGATCAAACCAAACACTACGTCGTGGGGTACTACAGCTATACCCTGAAACCCGCCGAAATCAATTACTGTACCACAGAAAAGGAAGCTCTGGCCGTCTTAAAAGCTGTGCAGTACTTTCGTACTTACCTGGAAGGTGCCAAATTCATACTTTTCACGGACCATCAAGCATTGACTCAACTTCTGAGCGTGGCCCAGCCAAGAGGCCGCATTGCTAGATGGGTGAACTATCTGCAACAATTTGATTTCGTAATTTCGCACCGTCCTGGCCCACTCCTCACTGACGCTGACGCACTATCAAGATTACTTGTACAGGAATCAAGCAATAATCCAGATACAATCAATCATATTAAGCTATGGGAAGGTACAGAAGAGCTCCAGTTTATCAATGGAAGGTATCACGTACCACCAACTATGATTCCAAGGATTCTTCATCTATACCACGACACCCCTGAATCGGGTGGACATGATGGCTTCTGGCGCACTTATAAGAAATTGCTCATGAGATTCACATGGCCGGGCATGAAAAACGACATCAGCCATTACATCCGCACATGCCACCTCTGCCAGGTGAACAAAGTTAAATTCAAGCAATCGACAGACGTTATGACAAACCCTGAATATTCAAGCATCCCGTTCGAAGTAATTCATTTGGACTTCGCGGAGCTCAAAAAGAAGGGGGAAGGAGTCAAGCGAACGCAAGCTTTCTTGCTCTCCATAGATGAGTGCACACGGACGATTGCGGCTAAAGCTGGCAAAGAAGACGCAAACAGCGTAATAGACCTCCTCAAAGCTGAGTGTTTTAAACACACAAAGACGCTCGTCTGCGACAACGGGCCGGCTTTTCGGAGTGCCAAATTATCAAAGTGGGCCCAGGAGCACGGCATCATGATAAAGTATTCTTCTCCATACCACCCGGCAGCAAACGGCCTAGCGGAACGTGCCATACGAGACATCAAACAGTATCTGAAGATGTATCCAGACTTTGCCGGTGGCTGGAAGTGCTGTCTCGAGGCCGCTGTGAAGCATCACAACAGATCATACACCACGAGTTTAGGCTGCAGCCCTCATTTTGTAACTTCAGGTACAGCGCCCATACTTCCTGCAGATCGTGAGCTAGGTCTCCTAGAGAACCTCGAACTTGCGGAAGTAAGGAAAACTGTCAAAGAACAGGAGATCTACAAGCGCCGCATGAAGCGAAACTTTGATAAAAGGCACAGTAGCAAGATACCGGACATACAGCCTGGAGACTATGTCCTTGTAAGGAAAGGAGCTGTGCCCTCAAATTCAAAATATTGCGGACCATTTCAAGTTATTAAGACTGCATGCCAGCATGGAATATTGAAGAATGTCTGGTACGCCGGAGCCTCGGGCCAAACGGAGTGCGCCGCTATTGGAAACGTATTCAAGTATTACCCCAGGAGGTGTAATTAAAAGAAATCCGGAAGAGTGAAGCGGTCTGCGCTGGACGCATGAAAGAAGACGAAGGAAGGTGCTAGGGGAGAAGTGAGAAGGAAGAAGTTGGAATAAAATGGCGGACGACACCCGTCTCACTTAGATGATGTCATTTCTGTTGCCGTTCTAGTTAGGAACGCTACAATTATGCAATAGCTATAATTATGCAATCATAATTATATGAAACAGTCATAAGTAACGCACTGCACTTTACTCGTGAAGAATTTTTCTTGCCAGTAAATGGTGCAATACAAACACAGCTACATATATACCCTGTGCGTTCTTACAATAAATTTATTATTATTATACCGTTATATTTTCCTACACGCCCTTCAGCTGCAAACAAGGGTGCGTGGAGCATGGGCATATTATATATATATATATATATATACATACATATGGCTGCTAGATTGGGACTTTATGCTAATTCGGTTGTTGAACCACTTCTAATGAGATTTGATTACAATTTCCAGGAATTTGTGTCAGTGTGCGAAAAACGATGTCATCCTTGCTAAAATTGTCACCTCGCTATCGATAAAAAGTAAGCGCCACAAATCTAATAATCCCATATGAATATATGGGGATTCTTTATAAAACCCGCATGTTTTTGTACATCTTTGGGGAACCCTATTGGAAATAAAAATCAACCATATGCTCCATAGCCCCCATCCAATATATTAGCCCATATGGATCTCAGAGGAACCGGTATGTTCCCATATATCACTTGGGGAATGTCCCATATATAACGATATATGGAAGCATATGGGCTTTATACGCAGGTTTTCATATGTTGACATAAAATTATTAGACATGAGTCATATGCTTTTTGTTTACGACAGAGGTACACTCCTGAAAGTGGTGTTCACGAACCACCTGGAAACATTGGCATTCTTCGAAGAGTTTAAATAGCGCAGCACGACGCGGGGTTGTGCTGCAGTGACTGTTGTAATTGCTAGCATCTAAGATTTAAAGAAACGACGAGAATGAGATTGGTCTTGCACAGAACCAGAGCCAAAAAAGATGTAAGCGAATGAATCAATTTCAGGCTGAAGCGCAGCTTGAAAGCACTGAGGAACATAAGCGCGATAAGGTAAGAGGTAAATGAGAACTCGGCTTGGAAGCTCCGTCTATCAAATTAAATTTATCGGTCAAAGAACGTGCGCATACCCATAGGTAGAATTGGATAGACTGATTTGCTCCTATCGGTAGGTCCCCGTCCAACTATATTCCAGCTCGTAGCTATAGCTTATACGCGCAAATTTTTTTCTTTCGCTTTCTACCTTCGCTTCTGTTTTCTTCGTGCGGCATTTAAACGATAATTTTGCAATATTTTCGTCCGTATGCTAACAGGTGCACTACCATCTGCCTTAGTGTCAGTACGTGCTACGCCATTACGGAAAATTGTAACGCAGACGCACCAACTGACAGAAGAAAGGTGGCACACAAAAGTATAAGCTACGACTTCTATAATGGCGCATCCGCAGTTTTGTACCACGATAAACAGCGAACATCAGAGTGAGGGAATTGACTTATTTATTCGTGAGTTATTGAACATGCTGGTAAGAAATAAATTACGTCGCCGGCTTCTCCACAACGTTAAATTATTGTGTGAACGAATGATGAGAAAATAAGTGAATCCTTCCACATATTAAGCAGTTAGCAACCGAAATTGGGGCAGTCATGTGCAATTTAGTGAGGAGAATGAATGAATGAATGAATGTTTGATTTTTAATGGCGCAAGGGCCATGTATGGCCAAAGAGCGCCATGTCGATGATAATGGGTTTGCAATTTACTTAATGCGTTCCATGAAGTTGGGGCGATGTGGCTGTAAAGGGGCCTTAAAGTGTAGTTGCTCTAAAGTACGTAAAATCTGCATAATAAGATTATGGCGATGGCGTACGATGTGTGCTATGAACATTAAGATGCATTTAAAAAGAACGATACGATGTGTAAAAATATATAAGGTTATAAGATTGGCTGGGGCACTACTGCCTCCTTAGAGCCCTTGAAACGCAAGGGTCTGGAGGCATGTGCTATGCAACACAATTATCGCAGCGGCATCCTTTGGAACGAGGATGCTCTACGAATGTAATGGGCTTATAACATGTAGGACAACGTCATTTAAGAAATTGAGGACTGCCTTGAAATTAAAAAGGGGCTCTCTGCCAAGAAACATAGCCGGGTGAAGAGGAATGTGGTAATGGTATGCAAGTGGAAAATGTTTCTTTCTCTCCGCTTCGGCTTTTCGGCACTCCAGGAGGACATGGAGGACAGTAAGCCTATCCCCACATCTACCACAGGTTGGAGGGTCACTTCCGGTGAGTAGAAAATTATGTGTGCCAAACGTGTGTCCTATTCTGAGACGACAGAACAGGGCATCCGTTTGGCGTGATTTTGCTACAGAGGGCCAGAATCCTAATTGTGGTTTTATCACGTGGAGCTTATTATTTGTTTCCGCGTTCCACAAGCGTTGCCAGTGGTTCCATAGTTTTCTTCGTAAGAGAGGCTTCAAATCAGTAGCAGGAACCCCAGCGGTAAGAGTAGCTTGCGATGTAATTGATCTGGCCATTTGGTCTGCTAGAACATTTCCCTCAATACCTCTATGGCCAGGTACCCAGCATATAATGATATGCTGGTTAGATATGTATGCTCTGCACAGAACGGAGTAGAGCTCAACAAGTACAGGGTTCTTGTGTTTAGAGAGTGAATTCAGGGCTTTTACGACGCTTAGAGAGTCTGTATATATGACTGTTTTTCGGAGTTTTGATTTCATTATATGCTTCACTGTCGACAACAGTGCATGGGCTTCTGCCGTAAATATACTAGTTTCCGGGTGCAGTGCGCCGGATTCTGAAAAAGATGGGCCGGTGGCTGCGTAAGAAACCCCTGCATCCGACTTGGAAGCGTCCGTGTAAAACTCAGTGCAAGAGTACTTATACTGGAGTTCTAAAAAATGCATTTTAATATGTGCCTCTGGCGCATGTTTCCCGACATCTACAAACGACATATCACAGTCTATGATCTGCCACTGCCATGGCGGTAACAGTTTCGCTTGAGTCATAGGACACTGTTCAAGGAGGGGAACACCCATTTCCTCAATTAGGTTTCTCACACGCAAAGCAAACGGCTTCCTCTTTGCAGGCCGGTTATGGAAGAGCGTAGCAGCGGTGATATTGTTTGTGGTTGAATAACAAGGGTGTTCATTGTTCGCTTGTATTCTCAGGAAGTATGTGAAACTGCTATATGACCGTTGTAGATGAAGTGACCACTGATTTGACTCAGCGTAGAGGCTCTGGATTGGACTTGTTCTGAAAGCGCCCGTCGCGAGACGGATACCCAGATGGTGGACGGGGTCTAGGATTTTTAATGCACTTGGTGTTGCAGAGTTATAAATTATTGCTCCGTAATCAAGGCGGGAGCGGACAAGACTGTTGTATAAGTTTAATAGACACTTTCGATCACTACTCCATGTAGTGCGTGACAGAAGCTTGAGGAGGTTCATTGTTTTCAAACATTTCATTGAGTGAGGAGATCGATTAAAAATCGTCTGGTGATATACCTAATCAGAAAAAAGAAATGCTTCTGGCACTGACGACGTCAGAGGTTTACTGACCTTCCAGAGCCCGCTATGGTTGCTTACTCACAATAAAAACAAGCATCACTTATGGGTTGCGAAACACCAGGTATTGACTTGGTCATTAACCAGAACCCCCCCCCCCCCTCTTTCTTTTGAGCCTCTCGTTCCACGCCAGCACAGCCATCGGTAAATACTTGTAGGTGGTCATACCGTCCCCACAAATCTCATAGGTTGCCCGACTTGAACGGGTTGATTCTATGACGGGAAACGAAAGTTTAGCGATTGAAACTGTCTTGAGAAAACTCAGAAATCTTGCTCAATGCAGTCGGCGGTGATCTTTTCAGACCGCAAGGCAGAACTCCAGGTACTCCAACAAGGATTTCCGCAGGACATTTTCCTAACGCAGTGTTTATGCAGAATCAAGCATTCGTAGTTTCACCTGGACTTTCAGTGGCTTCCATCGAAGACCAGCATGTTCGGAAATGAAGACGCCGATGGTCTTGCGAGCCAGTACTGACGTACAGGTCGAAGTTGAGAGTACCACAAGACGTCGAACGAGTATTAAATTCGACCATTGTGAGCCACTTTCACTTCCTGGTGTCCCCACCATAATGTTGCGTGTGGAACCACACAGGCAAAGAGACTATTTACGCTGTATTTACCCTGGAGCCAGAGTCGATGTAGATGTAGGTCCTTGCGACATACTAGCAAGTGCCGATTGGCCAAGTATCGGGTAGGTTATAGTACAGCGTAAAATAAGTCAAAATTTTATAACATGTAAGCTATAATCGAAAGATAGAGATTGTAGAGCACGCATGACTTTATGAAACTGAAAATTCTACCAGACCATAGAGTAAAAACAATTCAAATTCAATTTTGGTGAAACAAAAGGAGGCTGAAAAATTTGTATTCAAATTTTAAATCTCGTTGGTCCTAAATGAAAATCTTGGATGGCAGTGATAACTTCCGCGTCAGTACACCCAAGTGTAGATGTACCCAAAGAAAGCGCATTTTGAAAAGGTAAATCTAATCCAAGATGGCGGAAGGGTGTTTCTCAAACAACACAACTTAATGTAGGCTAGAAAACTAATCCGTCGCTTATAGACTTTATACCTCTACCACCTATTCAAATTTGGCAGAAACAGCGTTCGAATGCTGCGTTAATTTCCACAGGGACATACAAAAAAAAAGACGACGTCCACTAGTTTACATCAGCTTATAAATGTTATCAAAGGATTGATCGGCGATTCCTTTAAATGAGAATGCGACTTCCCGCGACACGTATGTGGCAATGGCCGGCACCGCCTCGCCGATTTTACATAAAGTATGGCAGAAAAAAACTGAGTTGTATCTTTTATTGGATCTAGAAAGATGAAAATGGCACTTAAGATTACTTCCAAATCAGCTGCTGCACCGGAGAGAGTAGTTTCCTATATCACTTAACGCGATCCACGCGCAGTTACGAGCGACATTAACGCGGCAATAAGAGAGCCGCGGATCAGCGGATGTCTGTCTTTCGTTACTGTCGGAGTACTCTTCTTTTGCCCTCCTTAATGGTAGAATCGATGACAAACATGATCAAATATATATGCCCCATTAAACAATCCCTCTCAAATTTTCTGCGAAATTTATGACCGAGCGTCGGCCATCTTCTTAATAAACCAATTTCGTTATAGCATCAGGACATCCGCGAAACAGCGCGCTCGGCTCATCATGTCATAACCCCAATCGTGAAAAGCGCGCCTGATGGGTTTACGCGGACGCACTGCACCGACAGCTGCGGCAGTAAAATAAAATGGCCCCAGCCTAATAAAGAGCGCGCCAAAAAATAAGTTTGTTCTTTTACCCTCATCACTTAGGAGAAAACAAAAACAAATGCGAAGTCTTTCATGCGCTGAGAAGCTTCTTTCTGTTCATGCATATTGCCCAAGCAGACTGTTCGCAAGCTGTAGACAGAACGAGCTGGAAAATGCTCCAGTGAGTGAAGCGCACTTTCCCGCGAAGCCACCTCGGTCGCCTGCGTTTGGTGAAGTGTACTTCACAGCAAGCCTCGAGCGGCTGCTGTAGCAGACGACGCGAAGCACCTCCCCGAGGACGACCCTGTGCGCATGCGCCGCTTCGCTTCGATGCACGATCGTGCCGGACACACTGGCGCTCCGCGAGCGATGCCACGCCGAGCCGTGTTCACCCTAAGAGTGGACGACCCTGTACGTTGCCACAAAAAATGGGATCGGTTGTTTTGGAATGCCCTCTAGAATGTAACAAAACGCAACTGGCATTGAAGTGAATATTCGAAATTTTGCATAACTGACCTTGGTTGAGTAGCTAATCGAGCGCAATATAAGCAATACTCTAAGGAACGCCACATGACGGCTAACCACATGCCATTAGTTTCATTCATCTGCGGCTAACCACTTTTAAAAAGAAATCCTTGGTTCAAGTTACGTGAAACACCCTGTATATCCCTCCCCGATACCCAGTCGAAGGTGATGTGACACCCGTTTTTGGTGGCGATACGTGATGGGAACTACTTACAACTTCTATGAATATTCTCGATTCATTTTATTTAAGCTAGACAGCGTGATATTATTATCAAGAAACGCTTCAAAATGTCTTTAGGATGCGGTCCGTTTTCGAGGGTTGCGACCAGCGCGTTTTCGTTCTGAGAAAGCACGGTGCTTTGTCAGATCTCGATTTAGAAAGTTGCCTATTTCATAATAACATCGTTCCGTGGTTATGTGGAATCTACCATAGTGGTAACCTTCTCGATACCTCATATTCAACATTTTAACGCTCCTGTTTAAAATAGCATTTCTTTTTTTTTGCAGGTTGCGTGGTACGCCCCATTTTTGCACAATCGACAAAAGCAATTTCGCGTTCGCATTAGTGAAGAAGGGAAGTGAATTGTACATAAATACGCTCCAACATACACAGCATTGTCACCTTGACTACTGATGTTGTGTGCCAGCGGCTACATACCACAAGTTACCAATTATGAGATGGCTTGTCACCCAAACCTTACAGAGGAATTCAGGCTTCAATTTCTCAGAAAAAAAAAAGATATGCATGCTCCGATTTTTTTTTACTCGTTCCCGCATGAAAAAAATTAACTTTCGAACTGCCCTCTGATGCCAGGGCCCGATGCTAGTTCAATGTTTTCGTGGCTTAATGAGCAGACACTGCTCTCCATAAATTCGGAGATAACAGCATCGTTCGCGCCCTTACTTGTGCACTTTAACAGCACATTCAAGTCCGAGATGAAGACCAAATTCATGCATACGGATGCTGACACAATCTCGACGTAGCCTAATTCGCAAAGCTCGGTGTAATCAGGCTTTCAAGATTTTAACGAAGCTCTGCTATTATACACATTTAGAAAGGAATGTGCACGAAATACAGCTAAACAAAACCTGCCTCACCATTCTTGATCTCTTTTTCGTCTGTACACAGGGTGTTTCAGCGAACACTTCAGCGAGTATTGAAGCACGAAACTAAGTGGAACGACAGTGCATTTCTCCGCAAAGTTCAGGAATAATTATCTCGAAACTGGAGCCATCCTGCGAAATCGTTCGAGTGGCTCCACCTTGCGAACTCCCCAACTAGAATTTCTAAATTGCAGTGTGTGCCACAATGTAATTAGTTAAAAACTTAATTAGTGAATATTTATCAATTAGTTCATTATGAATGTCAATATTTTACAGCGAAGCTGTACCCGGCTAGGGTGTCGTGCATTCTTTTTCTACGTCAGCTACTTTTATCATCAATGGCTCATACACCCGTAAGCATTCATGCTCCTGTAACCAAGCCAAAAATGCAACGGCTCATAGCCCCGTAAGGTAGAGGCTACAAGAACTCAGCAAAGTGAAGAGAATAGTGGTTAAATTTTCTCTAATCACGCATGCAACATACAGAACAGCATGCTGAAAACTGCATCATCAATAGCTTATACCTCCGTGAGCAATGGCTCATACTCATGCAAGCAAGCAAGCAAGCAAGCAAGCAAAAAAAAAAGATGCACTGACTTAGTCTCGTAAGGTTCATGGCTACCTACTTTGCGTGAACTAGCTGCGATGGCACTAATCCTGTGGTCGTTGTCAGTGATTTCAATGTAGATCTTTCGGTAGAGAAAAGGGAGCGGTTTACGCGTTTCGTGTTGCAGACGTAACCCTTGCGATGCCACACAAATCCAGCCGAGCCGACTACCCAGCGGCATACGAGCATCGATTTGACATTATCAAAGAATGTGATTGCAGTTGCGAGAGAAATATTGACCACCGATTAAGACAATAAATGAGTGTGCGTACCTTTCGTCCCGATGACCACCCATCAAGACAATAAATGAGTTCGTACCTCTGTACAAAATTATGCGTCACCTCCATGTCGTGTGCTAAACAGCTTCGCTGGTCAACCACCTTCACAGAGTGGAATGGCTCATAATTTTTGTGCAAGTCATGTCCGCCTCTTCAAGTAGACCAACTCATGGACATGAATTCTGCCACCTGCCACAGGAAAATTTTTAAAAAATTGTGAAGATGTTTGCTGAAACATCTGGCATTGTTTGTTTAAGAAAAAGACGAAGACAACAAGGTACCTTGTTGGGAGGATTGAGAGATTTAGAGCTCTATCATGATTTGGTGGATGGTGGTACAAGGCCGTTCTTAGCCGTTGAGACGATTTGTCTGGTTACTTACGATAACGAACGAGGCTGTAACCTGTTAAATATAGGCACGGGGTTCCCGGCACCTTACACCATTCTTAGAGGGACAAGTGGCTCCTGGCAGCTCGAAACTGAGCCACAACAGGTATGCAATGCCTTTAGGTGCCCGGGGAAGCACTCGCGCTACACTGAAGGAAGCAGCTTGTTTTTATGCTCCCTGTATTAAGACTGGGTGACCCGTGGAACTTTCGTGATTGGGATAGGGGCTCGCAATTGTTCCCATTGAACGAGGGTATCCCAGTAAGCACGAGTAATTAGCTCGCGTTGGTTACGCCTCTACCCTTTGTGCACACTGCCCGTCACTTCTACCTATTGAATGATTTGGTGAAGTCTTCGGCCCGATCTCCAGCACTGATGAAATTCATCGAGCCATGGCACGCCCTATCGGCGATGTCGGAGATTCTCCGTACAGCGTTAGATTTTTACCAAATGCGAGACGTTTCAGGCGGTACAACCAGCAGAACTATCCAACAAAAGAAACTGTCAGTTTTCTGCATGGTGTCCGCACTTCTTCCCTTAAGATTTTCGTCCAACCTAAGTATCGCGACATTTTCCAATCGCGAAACTTGCGTACAGTAAGGGCGAACAAAAATAATGGTTTTTACAATAGAGAGCTTTTACAATAGAGAGCTACAATAGACTGGATGCCGTGGTGCTGCGCATGCGCAGACACCTGCTTTGCGTGTCTGCGCATGCGCAGTACCGTGGCCCCTAGTTATCGCGTGCGCAAGCCGCTTGCATGCCCCCAATCTAAAACTCTCTAATATGTTGCCGCCAACGAAAGGTGTGGGTTCGTGTGTGGGAAGGCGACCCAATTTAAAGTTTGAAGATGCTTCCTCTTTGAAGAGCACTATCTCAGCATGCAAGTGCGGCAACTTCGTTCAGACTTTTTTTTTTCATTTCAGGACTCATGGGCTTAAAGAGCAATTCATTCTCGTTGAAATGAATGAGGAAACTTTATTCCAGGCAGCCCCGTATATTTGCATCGCCACGCAGTTGCACCGTTTTTTCTGTATAACGTCTTCCTTGCCTCGGCGTGCTCCGGGAGGGCACCACGGCTCGTACACGGTCCGTAAATAGCTGCGCAAGGGCGCACGTGTTCTGTTCGAACGCTCAATCGGGCCGGCAGGTCGATAGGCGGCACCGCCTTATAAGCCCGCTCCTCTCCCGCCCCGTAATCGCTTTCTTCTAGAATGCGATCTCCCTGCGATGAATATTGCTCCGGATGATTGCGCTATTGTTCGAAGTTGCCCGACAACCACAGTGCTCCTTAACGTTACAGCTATTGCTTACCGATTTGGGAACACCGAGAAACTTGCTCCGCGCGAGTGGAGCCTTCTTCTGCGAGTGCAGCAACTCTGTCGTAATTTTTATGACTGTTTATATCTTGTTTTTATTACGTTCCAGAAGCTGGTTGCCATGTTTACGCTATGTGCCTCTTTTAGCCCTATGCGGTGCAATTTTTTATTGTTGAAATGAAAATGCTTTATTCGTTGCGTCTGGATGACCACCGAAAGGCAAGAATAGTGAGTAAAATTGTGCTGAAACCATCGACGATGATGGTTAATGTAAGCGAACGGCCGTACGCTTCTAGAAAACTCTAGGAAAACATTCGCTTCATTAAAGGGATGACGCGCTCGAAGAAGTATACTAGGTGCAGTGGGGCCATTTAGGTAGCGCTCGTTGTTTCACTGCGTATTGTTGTAGAGGAGAGAAACAATAAGTACCACGTCTCTTAGCGGTAGTGCGCACGTGTTCATACATACAAGTCAATTCGCCACACGTGTGTTGTCTCCATCGGCTCCAGCGCCGGCGTAACAGGCGACTACCATTCTTCTCTCCCGCCGCCAGTGTAGTGGGCAAAGGGGGAGAGGAGGAAAGGAGCACCGTCATTGCAGAGCGCTCCACAATAGCGTCTAATAAATCTCCAGACGTCCCAAAGCTCTTGCGCGGCTCAAAGATAGTTGGTGTTTGCCGACCAACACATCCCGCCTCTTAGCTGCGCGGTAGTGCGTGACCTTCACACCGCCGTCTTAGTGCCCATAATGAAAATCCTGTCACCAGCAGCACAAAAATGAAAGAAATAGCGAAAGAATACGATCCGCTTACAAGAAAAAGAAAAAGAAAACCAGTAGAGTTTTCAGCAGCCTATTGAAGGCTATTCTCATGAAGTGTCAGCCCCTCAAAGCGCAGGAGATAGTGTATGCTTCTTCGAATTTCTTGATTCGCAATTATAGCAGCGTGAAATATGGCCAAAGATTACTTCAACCATATTGTGTTGAAGAAGGCAGACGATATGCTTGGAAACAAACGTTTGCGGGACGCGATATGCTATAAGTATCAGAAAGAATCATGCTTATTTGCGGCACCAAATAGACAAATTATCTAATTAGGGTTGCTGACATCCATACAATTGTGATCTCTTCTGGTCTTTGGTTTTATGCACGCTGGGTGTTTGTTGCGTAGTATTATGCTTCCTATATAGAATAATCATTGAACCAGAAAGTGTTAAGACAACTGATCTGGATGGCGCAATTCAACGACCCAAAGCTAGATTCCAATATCATATTGTCGCGTTGTAGTGACGGTCAAAGAAACAGTAGCAAAACTGTGAACTAAGAAACTAACTCTTTACTGGGCGAACTTGTGCCCCTAAAAGCAAGTGACAACCAAAGCACAACCATAGCGGCGAACACAGTCGGCGATGGTCGAAAATCTGGTCAACGGGTTAACGCGTCGGCTTTAATATATTTATTTATTCCATTATTCCATCATTTATTATATATATATATATATATATATATATATATATATATATATATATATATATATATATATATATATATATTTGAAATCTCGCGTGTTGACTAAGAATGGTTCTCGCTTTCAGTTGGTTTTTACAGCGAAGCTGTATATGGCCAGGGTTCCGTGTATTTTTGTTCTCCTGGAACAAAAACTATCATCATCAATGGATCATACCCCTGCAAGCATGCAAACACTGTAATCGCTCATAGCCCCGTAAGGCTGAGGCGACAAGCACTCAACAATTGGACGCGAACAGTGCGTACATTCTTTTGAATCACGAATACAACATACAGAACAGCAGGTAGAAAACTGTCATTATCAATGGCTCCCACCTCCGTAAGCAAACAAAACATGCAATGGCTCACACCTCCGTAAGGCAGATGCTACAAGCACTCAGCAAAGTGCAGCGAACGGCGCATGCATTCTTTGTTTTGTTTTGAAAACGTATATGCACTTTACAGGAAAGGGGAAGCGAGGAGCAGGCTGGCAACGGCCACCGGAAGGCGCACAATGCCTGCCTACTCTTCCGAAAGGAGGGGACAGAAACATAGAAAATCGCGCATTTACAACACACACATCACAGAATACGTTTCAGCAAAGAACAAGCTAAAAAAAGGCACCCCAATCACATAATTGATGATAACGCGCTCGTGATAGCAATGCGAAGCACGTAGCGCTTCCCTGAATACGTTTCCCGGTAAAGATTACTGTATCGGAAGCTGCTGCGGCGACGGCAGCTTGCGATGTGGGGTGTGATGTCCCTAGCCTTTTGTATATAAAATAACCAGCCTAGCAACTGATTTCAATGGCGTTGCAGCACGGCTATGGGCCGCGGTGTGCTGTCAAAATTACAATTACTCCCATTCATACCATTAGTATAACATAGCACTACTACAACTACTCTTTATTAAAACTTCTTTCTGGGCGAGTTGGTGCATACTTGACTTGAAAATCGTGACAGCGCTAACACATGCAACCACAAAGTAACAAGGACGAGACACATTAAGCGCTGTGATACCACTACTCTAAATCCATAGAGCATTGCATACCACCCTCAGCAGTTGTAGTGGGGGCTTTCAACAAGTTCGCTGGTCCTCCACCTTCACACAGTGGAATGGCTCATGTATGTTTTCACTGCAGCCTTTTTTTTTTGTATTTGAGAACCAAATTTTAGTATGGGGTGCAAAATTGAATGCACGTTTTCTCAGAAACTAAAAATAGTTTGACCATAACATTTTGCTTATATTTCCTCATGATAGTGGCTTTACTTCGAACCTAAAAAAAATTGGGTTACTACAATCATCTCACAAGAAAAAGAAATATTGCCTTCACTTGCCACATACCGTAAGAGACACCTTCCAATGATCTTTTCTTTTTTTCAGAGTTATAACTCAAACAGTTTTTCAATGTTTTAAATTCAGGCTATTGGCAATGCATTTAAGTATAATCTGCGAAAATTACAGCGTAATCGGTTTGAAGGTTTTGCGCGATACGTACATCAAAGTTCGAAAAATTTCAGAAAAACGGTTTTGGGAGAAACATAATTTGACGTTTACTTTTAAATACTAGGAGGCGCGGTTTGTGGCGCAATTTGTAAATGGCTTCGAGAGTTTCTACGCACTCGCCACTGCAAGGCCTTGCTCCGCACAGCGTGTATTAGCTGTTAGTTATGAAATAAAAAAATCAGTTTTTTAGGTCGATTTACCCGACAAGAATACGCGACAACATTCAAGAATTTTCAGATACAGTACGCGCGTCTTGCACCTAGCGACATATCGATATCAGTGACGATGCAATGAAAAGCAGTCATCGTCAAAAGGCAAGTAATTTACAGATGAGAGAAAAAGTATGTAGACCATGGCATTAACAACAACAACAACAACAACAACAACAACAACAACAACAACAACAACAACAACAACAACAACAACAACAACAACAACAACAACAACAACAACAACAACAACAACAACAACAACAACAACAACAACAATAATAATAATAAAAGCACCCGAACTCGCCTCAGGATCGAATTCGACGTTTATGCGAGTTTATCACAGCAATGCAGTGATACGGTATTGCTTCAGGAGTCACACGAAGTGGCGATTACGCTTTCAACCACAATGCCAAATAGTAGCAGGACACGGTATGCATTGTTGCAGTCACTGCACCCCATTTTGAATCCCGTATCATCCTCGGTGTCCTGGCTGCATCTACATCGCAGTGGCTCTCAATCAAGAGAGACCGCGATCGACGCGTAGGTGTCTCTTGCTGACGTGGGGCCATCACTTTAATATATTTATGTGTACATACCCCCTTGCGTGAGCTTGGCAAATCCACTCTAGGGGACTGGCCAATAAGAGGCACAAGCCAGCGTCACATACGCAACAAATAAGTCTCTTCGCGACCCACACGCCCCCACTGACTAAAGTTCTCAACTAGGAGACTCGGCCGGACAGCAGCAAGATGTCTACTGGGCCGCATTTCCTGTATAACACGTCTGCTCGGCGAGGCAGCAGCCAGCATGCACCTAGTGGTTTAAGCTAGTAGAGAACCGGGGTCCTTGGGTGTGAAGCAGGTTAGAGGCAAACGGACAGACCGCAATGGGGGCAAAGCTCCCCAAGAATGCTAATCGCATTAAACTTTTAATTTCTTCTAGCATAGCCGTGCAACGTAGGATCACCTTAATGCGTTACATGGACCGGGCAGGCGCCTGCATTTCAGCCTGCATGCCTGGATTACGACCACAAACACAAATACAAGAGAAAAGTGTGGCATTTGTCGTCTCCAGTCTATTTCTCGGGAAGGCACGTGTGACAATACAAAATAGTATTTTAAGCTAGATCCCAATCTCGGTTCTCGCTAAAAGATAATATATGTCTCCCTAGGGCACACTCTCTGTCTTACTAGGGCACTTGGAATGAAATATATTCGAGGAATCTTCCCACGCATAAAAACATTTGGGAGTCCCATTGAAATATTTTCTTTTTCGCGTAAAACAACATGTCCCGAAAGCATTGTTGTAAGGTGGCCAAAAAAAGAAAAACAAAACCGAACAGGGTGACACATCGGCAACCATGGTCAACTTCACTGAAAACAACCTATATGAAAACATTTGAAAAAAAAGAGGACAATGCGCCAAAAAAAAAGAAAAACATCGACGTAATAGAATCGAATCAAGACGAAGTGGAGTCAAAATGGACACGTGACTTAACAGACTCACTTGCACTGCTGAAGCAAGGCATCGAAAATATCTCCACAGGGAGCTCATTCTAAGGACTAATAGTGTGAGGAAAGAATGAGAATTTTGAATGCACCAAGGCGACATTAGTGCTCCCTAATTTATTTTTGTATGGTCACGCCTTGCTGATGTATAAAATGGTTGCGTAATATAACTATCTTTATTTATTCATGTTTGCTTGTTATAAATGCTGAAAAGAAACTTAAGCCCTTCTACGAGACTGTAGTTGTTTCCAGCCCAATTGGTATGTAATCTGCGAGCTTCTTATGTTGAAGCCATAATTGCCGGTCACAAATCTCGCAGCTTGTTTCTGTACTTTCTAGTTTTCCTTTCAGCACGGCTGTAACGGGGTCCCATGCAACACAAGCATTTCCTAAAATCGGCCTAATGTTCGTTAAATACAAGGTTTTCTTGAACTCTTTCAGCGTATGCTTGAAATTTCTTCGGAAAAAGTGCAGCAACTTAGAAGCCTTCGCAGCAATTTTCTCAATGTGACATGTCCAGTCTAATGTGGAAGTGAATGTAACACAGAATTATTCGACGTAAGTCGCTTTTATGGCATGAGATCTAAGGGCATAAGAACTGCTTATCAGTTTTTTGTTATTGGTAAATCTAACGTGAAAGAATTTTACTACGTTTAGGTTCATGTGCCAGTCGTCGCATCAAGAGGCATGTTTACGGAGGTCGGATTGTAACACAGACATGTCATTAACACCATGCACCGGATAATACAACACACAGTCATTGGTACAGAGTCTTACTGTAGATTTCAGACCATTTGGAAAATCATTGATGATAATGAAAAACAGCAGGGGACCCAGGACTGAGCCCTGGGGTACACCAGACTGTACATCTGCGGGATGATGAGGGAGTACCAATTATAACCAAACACTGTTGGCGTTCGGTCAGATAGTCTTTAAACCATGCAAACAATGAGTCTCGAATTATCAGAAGGGACAACTTGCAAAGAAGGAGGCAATGTGGCACTACATCGAAAGCTTTTTTTTTTAAATCAAGAAAAACAGCATTTTTCATATCTCCAAAACCGTACGAACGAATAGGTCGATACTGGTACTAGCCGACAGTACTTTCTTGCTTGTTTCTTTCCCCTGAAAAGTAGAGCGTACAAACTTTTTTTTCGACGGTCCAACTGATACTTAGCACTTATCCTTGTGCACACTCGTGGACAAAGTTTAGCAGATCTCTTAGGGCTTTAAGGTCTTCTTCACACAGAAGCGTATCGTTCCTACTAACTCGCAATAAAATGCCCTCCCCCTCCCTCTCCCCCCACTGTCCATTAGGATAATACACGTACCCAGAAATCCTCGAAAACCGCTCTCTCTAATGCTCCCGCTGGTCGGGGCGCTACAGAAACCCGCATACCAGCCCACGCGACAGCATTTTTTTCTGGCGGTTTTCAGCGTTATCACACATCGCGAGTAAGAAAGTGTGCTTAATTTCTATGACAAAAAAAAAGAAAAAGAAGAAAAGAAAGAAGAAGAGAAAGAACTGTGAGCACCGCACTTTGCGCAAGCGCTTGCGAAAAAAAAATAGAAATATGGGACCGAAAAAAGTGAATTAAGCATTGTCACGTTCAATGGGAAGAAAGCCGGCCACGATTTTCGGTTGACGTAATTAAGGACTGAATTCAAAGTAAACATCAGGACATGCGGTTTCTTTTTTGTTTTTACTGCCGCGACTTACAATCGGCAGTAATTAGGCCGATTTTAATGCGACGAATATGGAGAAAGTTGCGTTAATGTTTTCACGAAAGAATTTTTTCAGTCCATGCTGTCAACCTTAGCAGAAGCTTTCATCAACCGTCTCATTAGCTGTAAAAAAGCGGAAGATCTTGGATTCAGTATTTCTGTTTCTTTGTCTTCCTAATTTTGCTCCTGTTCTTTTTCGACTAAATTTATATGAAGCGAAGCTAGAAAACGCACAAAATAAAATCAAGATGGTTTTGCCTTCATGTGTGGGATCCCTACTCGATTGACTAAACGCTCCTATCAAATTAAACCGAACGAAGCGCTCAATTTGTTTCCCACCAGATGGGAAGAGAAAGAAAGAAATAAACACGAAAGAATCCCCTGTGCTTTTGAAGATGAGCTTTGAGCAACCTGCCTCATTTCGAGCGTGCCGTGAGTGTAAGGGGTTTCCCGCTTACTTTTGCGATTACGAACGTGGAACTCACTAACGGCCGTGTTCTCGGACGAAAGCGGTCTTTCGGTTTGTCAACAACGAAAGTGCTCGGCCTGCGCGGGCGTTAAGAGCACTTACGGGCACTCCGTCGATGACAGACACGCGCTGTCTATAATACAGACTAATACAAAGACAGGGTTTATCCCCCTAGTTGCAGCAGCCTTTAGGCGCTGCCCAAAGCCGCGCGACGATCCGCGGAAAAGCGTTTATGGAGCTTCTTCTATCTCCTACTCCAGACAGTGCACACGAACTGGAGCTAAGGCTCCGAAGTCCAAGAAAAAGATACCATAGAAAAAAAATCTGGGACAATGCGCGTCGCGAAACAGACGTAAAAAACGAGCGCATGCTTGGAGGTCGTGTTGGAAGGGCAGCCGCGGCCTACGAAGATGCGGCTAGCGCAGCATCTCATCGACACTGACATTGAGCTCCGGGCTTGCAGACGTTCGTTTCACGCGTGTTGTGCGGGGAAACAGTATACAGGCAGAGCCAAATGGCCAACTGAAGGTGGTTTCGAAATTAAAGGCGAACCGACGTATGGCCTAGCGAACGTTATGAAACCCGTCGTGTATGCTTTCTTTTGTTGTTTTTTTTTGCGACTTTGCCACCGATACTTTCGCGGCTACGCAGAGCGTGCGTTTCACAGATTGCGCGTGTTCCCCCGTCGGCGCAAAAGAGACCGCATGCGAAACGAAGTGCGTTTTTGCTTGCTTCCCGCTTCCGGTCGTTCGTTCCGAGCAATAAGCGCATGGCTCCGTTTACGACCGCGTCGATCAACGTCTCGCCTCACAAAATAAGAAAGAAAAAATTTAAAGTGTAGAGCAATTCGCTTTTGTTCAACAAGCAAAAGAGCCCCTCGTTCGAAAAGAGCGGGTATATGTCGCGCGAATGTCAAAAGTGCGCATTTTGAGAAAGCAGTAAGTTTGCCTATGTAAAAAAAAGAAAGAAAAGAAAAAAAGAGAAAACTTTGAGGCACTCTGGGATTCGGGTTTCTGTGTATGCACGGCTAACGTTGGAAGATTTAAGAAGGTTCTTCAGAGCCTGCAAAAGGAACGCGTCTCTCACACTATACACAGTGTATACAGAACGTTGAGGTTAGTGGGAAGGGCTAGATGGGCTGCAAGTGTCTGTAAACTGGCATACTCAACGCAATCAAATCATTTCACATCGTTTACGACCAGGACCATCGTATAGCGCCTTTCAAGGAAAGAAAAATCCGGGTGAGGCAACTTAGGCGTTAACTGTATCGGTATTGGTTACCGTGGCAGAACTGGCAGCGGCAAGCGAAAACGAAGAGAGATTTTCCCAGAGCACAAAGAGAACGAAGTGTGGACGCAAGCGAAAGCCTGAAGTGCGTTCTCGCAGATCCCTGTAAGAAGCCTCATCGAAGCGATGATGGAGGGCGCGTATACCTTTTGCGAAACGCCGGCAGGAGGAACTGTCGACGCCATACTCGAAGCACTCGGGTCTCTTCTTTCCTTTTAAAGCAAACAAGTACTTTGTCGAAGAGGAACGCGGGTTTCGACGACGGGGGGATTGGAGGGAGGGGAGGGGGGGGGTGGAGGCGAGATATGAAGACCGAGATGTCTCGAGTAACGACCCTTGGCGGTCACCGGTTCGGTCGAGAGCAAGCCAGTGTTCGTGCGAGTCGACTAAAGAAGGCAAATAAATAAAAGGCAGGGACTCGTTTCCCCGAGAGAAGAAAGACAACCGTCTCTTCGCGAAGATGAAGAAATATGCCCTGCTCTGCAAGAAATTCGGGCTCCCCTTTATGGACTGGCAAACAGACGCTGCGTACAGTCTTGCACATGAGCCCTGTCGCACACGTGCTTCACGCCTATCTCGCCTTATTTCTTATTTCTTCTTCTTCTTCTTCTTTCTTCTTTCTTCTTTCTTTCTTTCTTCCCCTAAAGAAGTCGAGAAGTTTAGATGATGCGTAGTTCGGCGCCTGCGAGAAGGAACAAAAATAAAGGCTCTAGCAGGCTTCAGTCCTTGAAAAGTTAAACAGCGCGGACATTCTACCGATGCATACTATGTTCTAGGAGTGGCTACGCTATCAAAAGGAGCGACCGTAAAATGCGAGTTGCGTATGGACATTGGCGAAGAAGGACAATGCATGGGTTTGTTTAAATTACTTAAAACCCTTCGCAAAAGAAAGAACACAGGCCTCCGAGCGACCTTCGGGTCTTTCTAGTTCATTCCATTCTACGGTTCTGCCAGAGAGCAATGAGATGAAAGTATTTGGATAAGGTCGAACGTCACTGTGCAGGCGAGTTCCTGTTGTAAATAATGCACCAGCCGCGGCCGGACGTTATCCGCGTTTGTTCAATTCGTATACAGTGCTACGTGAGTTGTCGTACGTACAGTGCCATTCGTTGAGCTGTTCTAGAGGCTTCTCCGTGGCACGTTCATTTACAGAGATAGAGAAAATAAATAGAGAGAGCAAGGTCGCCAATCACAAAATTGTCTGGTTAACTTCCGTTCACTGAAGGAAGGGAAAAGGGGAATACAAAGAAGATAGAGAGATAGGAAGGCTTCATTTATGACTAACAAAAAAAAAACACAGGATACGTCTTAATAAAGCATCGGGGAGTTAAATGAATGGGAAGCCACTAATACGGCACGTTACATTCCACTCTATTCTAGTAGGCGTCCCTTACGACCCAAATAATTGAATTTCATCAATACTTCTTGGGTGAGCTGGTTCATATTGAAATATGTAGGTAACAGCGCAAGCAGATGACCACAAGAAGGGAGACACGTACAGTCAAGCGCTGATTAAGAGCTGGTTTTATTGGCAAGGATAGCACACCTTATATATGCCATAGTGAAGCAAGGGAAATGAAGGGGGAAAACATGTGAAGAGTAATAGCGTGCCAGCAATGCAGGCGCAATACAGCCAACCAAGCACAACAAGACGCAAACAATTATTTTTTCTTTTTCTTTGCAATCTGAGCCCCCGATAGTCGCATCCAGAAGGTCAAATTCAGCATCAATGAGAGCCAGGGAAGGGGCGCTAAATCACTTGCAACCAAATTTTCTAATGTGTTAGGCTTCTAAACTGATGCGCGCAGCCTTGTCACTTTTCTTTTCCAAGAATCGTTGTCTCTTTCAACCGGGCCACACAATCCGCGCACTTGCTAACGTGCGCAACTAAATCGGCGCATTTATCGTCTTGTTTTTTTTTTCCCGTTTTTGAGCGTGTTCCCCTTAACGGTCATTGACACAGCAACCAGTTTCGCCGACGTAAAACATCCCACATGACATTGAAATACAATACACCACTCCAGTGGAACAGTTTACTAATGGTGGTTGGTGGTTCTTCTTGCATCCACGTTTTCTGGCGTTACAGATACGTGGACACAACTTTCCCAGCTTAGTTGGGGCAGAGCAACAAATTAACACGCCGTGCATACTTGCCACCTTCTTAAGATTGTGGGAAAGTTTATGTATGTGAGGGACCACCTCAGGCTTAGGCGCCTTCCGTTGATCCTCAGCCGTTGTACTTCCGGATACACGCTTGAATTTTTGAAGGATGGTTTGTGAAACGGAAATCAAGACCGAGACGGGGTACCCTACAGCCAAAAGACAGCTTACCTAATTATTAAAACTAGGTTTAATCTGATGTGGGCACCATTTTTGGTGAGCCGATTTCATACACAACACCGCCATTCCCATTTTAATTGTCTTGGAGTGCGCCGAGTCAAAGGGTAGCAACTTCTAAGCCCGCGGGTAGTAGCTCCAGCAAACGTGTCCATCACCGAACGTGACTTTGAGGTTTTAAAAGAATAAAATTTAAAGGTCCAGGACTTCATGGGTGAAACGCGACCCCCGTCCATGTTTGATAAATGAACTTTTGCCTACAGTAGAGGGGTAGGTGGAGGCGGGCTGCTTTTTTAAAAGCACTAAAATATCATCAACATAGCTAACAAAATTTAAAAATGCCGCCCCCCCCCCCCCCATTAAGCACATGTTCCAGCGTGTCGTCCACCTTCGCCAAAAAAAATTTCACAAATGATAACGGCTACGCAGGACCCTATGCAGATGCCATCACGCTGCAAAAACGGCTGCTTGTAAAATAGAACAAAACTAGAGTTCAAATGAAACTGCAATAAAGAAAGAAAATTATCAGCGGACAAACCGACGGTGTTCTGGAAGGTTACGTCACCGTTATTTTCAACGCACTCTGGGACACACATTAGCAGTTCATACTGCGGTACAGAATAAAACAAGTCCTGCGCGTCTACCGAAAAACCGAAACCAACATGATCATTTCCCTCAAAGAACTGTACTACTGTGGCTGATATTTTTTTTTACAAGACATGATTCGTTCACAACAACAGTCTTGAGCTTTTGCTCAAGCACTTTTGCTTGAGTTTTTGCTAAAGCAAAAACTGGCTAACGTATTTCTGCCACGATACCTCTTCACTAACAATAATCCTAAACGGAACTTCAGGCTTGTGTGTCTTGGCTGTGAAAAACACCCTCGAGCTGTTCCCTCTGCTGTTAGATATGTCCCTGGCAAGTTTGTCGAGGTCTGATTGCTTACAAAACTCGTTGAAATTGGTTTTGACATGCTTTTCACTTTTCTTCACAAGGACAAAGCTCTTATTGACCGCCACCGAAGCTTTTTCATTGTAAATTCCCTTGGGTATCGGAATGACCGTACTGACAAAATTGGGGGGGGGGGGGGGTGTATAGCTTGCTATTAGTAAATATGTTGAGTGTTTGAATATACCGACAACCACCTAAATTGAATCCATCTGGTGTTGTTAAACCATTAATATAAAAAAAATTACCTTGGACGTCTGCCACCAGCAGGTAATCCGCCACCGGCAGATTACCTGCCGATTGAGTATTACCTACCGATATACCTATCAATTGATGATTCATTACTCAGGTAATCAATCATCTTGAATCTAACAATCTCTTTACATCTAGCCAACATGGGTTTCGAAAAACATTCGACAAGTTAAACCACACATTACTGCTATCTAAACTCAGCGCACTAAACATTGGTGCTAATGTACTTAATTGGATAAAAGTATTTCTAACACACTGCATGCAATTTGCATACACTAATGCATACACTAATGCATACACTAATGAAGTTAATTAAACTCTAGCACCCGTCAAATCTGGCATTCCGCATGGGTATGTACTCGGACCGCTGTTATTTTCAATCTATGTTAACGATCTACCTGATAACATTTAGTCTAAAATTTTTTGGGAGATTACTGTGTAATATATCGCAAAATTACTAGTGACTTTCATATTAGCTCTCATCAGCACGATTTAAACACACTGCTAACTGGACTATAAAATGGCACATGCAACATAATGTCGAGATGCGTAAATCAATGCAAATTTCCTGCACTTAAAAAAGCTTGTCCTGCCTATTTACTTGATAACATTCCTTTAGAGGGCGTAAGCAACTATAAATATCTCGGCGTCCGTATGACATATAACATATCCTGGAAGTACCATATCGACTTTATAACGACCAAAGCTAATCACACACTTCGATATCTTCGCAGAAACTTCTCGCTCGCACCATTATCACTCAAACAATTGTTATACACGACATATGTTCGTCCAAAGTTGGAATATGGATCATCAGTATAGGACCTACATCATGCCATCTCAATTATCTGCCTCGAAAGCGTCCAGAAGCACTACGTTCTCTTTATACTAACTACCATCGTACGGCAAGCATAACCTAAATGAAAACTACACTGAACATACCTTCGCGGTTAACCCGTGGGAAACAATCACGCCTATGCTTATTTCATAAGATTTACTATCAGAACGCAGCGCTTCGGTCGGCATGGATTAATCCTGCACCATTCATCTCCCATCACCTTGGTAAAAGGGCTATGCGGCTGAAGCCTTGTACGATGCACCAGCCATGGAGTCAGCTCCACGTTATAGCGCTGTTTTAAGAATAAAGTTCAGTTTTCTGTCTGCGCTGGTCTCCATGTCCTTTTCTTGTTCTCATCGTTTAGGGTGCACAAAACTTTCCACAATTGAGCCGGCTTATACCCATCTTTGAGTGCAGGATTTTTGAGGTCGGTCCACTCAATGCTTCCAAAGCAGTATACGAAACAATATTTAAAACGTATGCCTGCCCAGACAATTATAGCATAAAGATCGCATGTCCCCTACTACGCGCCAACATCTCGTTACTCACGTTTATTCTTAAAGAAAGATATCGCTTGTCAATGAGAGAGAGAAAAGACAGAAATAGAGAGAAAGAAAAAATAAATTCGCTGAATGCACTAACGTCAAAAAGATCCAACCAAATGAGCGAAGCGAGCAGGATCCAATGCACGAAGACGAGAAGAGCCGGCAACGTGATGCATTAAATTACGCAGAACTGTGACATGGAGCCATTTTCTGTTGCACAATATATGCTCAAAGGGCATACAGTAAACTCTCAGTTGTACGAACATCGGTTTATCGAATATTTCAGAATAACGAACTTTTTAAAGATCCCCGGCAGTTTTCTTTAGATTCTATGCAAAAATGTTTCACTTAAACGAATTTCGGAACAGTCAATATTTCAGTGTAACGAACTCGCTCAGAGGACCAAGGCTTATTTTTACGATCAGAACCGATGCCCGCCCTCATCAAACCGCCGCTCCAGCGGCAATGTAACGTCGCTGGCGCTACCGCTCCCTTGGGGCAAAGTGGCGGCACGGAAAACGAATGGCAACGAGGCATGGCCTCCGAGATCCCCCACACAAAACGAGCAAGCATGTAATCTCGGAGGCCGTTAACAAAGTAACATTGCTGGCTTACAACGCCGCCAGAGCAAAGCGACGATATGTGACACCACAAACCACGTGGTGTGTTTTTTCCGACCGGCTAGTCGTGGCATGGTCGTCGTCTCTTTCTTTCGAAGAAGATGCGAAGAAGACGAAGAGGAGACGAAGAAGAGGCAGCTGTCGAGCTAGTTTCAAGCCCTAAAGCTCTAGCTGAGGTTGTAGGGTTGTAGTTTTGTTACTTCCTGTGCTTTAAAAGTACAAGTGCAGAAGAAGATTACAGATATTTTTTTAAGTGAGAAAGGCAGCATTAAAACTGTTATGAACCTTGTACTTGCTGATAAGTACAAATTCCATTTCACACATTTCTAACACTATGGATGTCATGTCTTCTGCTCCATGAATTGCACTTCAAACTTTTGACTCTGTACGCCGTGTCTTATGTTGGTCTTGAGAATATTCAGTTTAGTGAACTTTCATTTAAGTGAACTATTTCCTTCGGTCCCTTGAAGTTCGCTCAAGTGAGAGTTCACTGTATATGAATAAAGCATTCATGGAGAACAGGCTGCTACCATTACGTATTACAGTGAAGCTGTATATGGCTAGGGTTCCGTGCATTTTTGTTCTCTGTGAACAAAAACTACCATCGTCCATGCTCGTAGCCCTGTAAGCATTCATACTCCCGTAAGCGAGCGAAAAATTCATGGCTCATAGCCCCGTAACGCAGAGGCTACAAGCACTCAGCAAAGTGAGCCCAACAGTGCTTGAATTCTTTCTAATCACGCATACAAGATACAGAACAGCATGTCGAAAACTGTCATCATCAATGGCTCATACCCCCGTGAGATATGGATACTACCCCCGTGAGCAAGCAAAAAATGCAATGCAGAAAAATCTGCAGAAGCACCAACAAAATGCGAGTTACCACGGGACATACGAGATTTGATGATGATGATGATGATGTATAGCGTTTTGTGGCGCAAGGGCCAGTCATGGCCAAAGAGCGCCAAACAATGGTGTTATGTACTCGGTGAGAAAAGTAACAGCAAAGGGTATGGTGGCTATCTATGACGAGATAGTGTAGCTGTATAGAGGCATAAGACAAGAAGCAGGGTATAAACATGTTAACATAATGACAATGGCTTGTGAGGTGTGCTGTTAACCTAAAAGTTATACCATGAAGGTGTGAGGTACTAAAAATGCATATATGTCCGTAGCACTGCTGCCTCAAGAAGGTCCTTAACTGAAAGGGCCCGGAGGCAAGTGCTATACAAAGCGCTGCTTTCGCAGCAGGAGCCTCCGATTAGAGACCGTGCTACGAAACTTGTGGGCCTAGTATTTGTAATGCGTCAACATCTTGTAAATAGTTAAAAACTGTCTTGGGGTTAAAAAGCGGGTCCGCACCAAGGAACATACATGGGTGTAAAGGGATCTGCTGTCGGTACGCTAGAGGGAAGTGCTTTTTTCTTTGAGATTCCGCTTCCCGACACTCCAGCAGGACATGGAGGACGGTCAGTGTTTCGCCACATTTACAACAGGTTGGAACTTCGCTACCGGTCAATAGATAAGAGTGTGTGCCATAGGTATGGCCTATCCTAAGGCGGCAGAAAATGACTTCAGTTCGCCTTGTTTTTGTTATTGGTTCGTAATTTCCTAAGTGTGGCTTAATTAAATGGAGTTTATTGGAAGTTTCGGTATCCCACATCTGTTGCCAATGCCTTCTAAGTTTTTTGCGCAAAAATAGCTTTAGGTCTGAAGGTGCGATACCTATGGAAGAGTTGCCAGCTTTTTTTGTAATCGATTTGGCAATTTCATCAGCGAGCGTGTTGCCCTCGATGTTCCTGTGCCCAGGCACCCAACATACAATGACCTGTTTATTACACGAATATAATTTGCACAGGAGTGAATATAGATTAATGAGTATGGGATTCTTGAGGCTCTTGAGTGATATCAGAGATTTTACGACAGATAGGGAATCTGTAAATACAATGGCTTTCTGTAGCTTTGTTTTCTCGATTTGTTGGACAGCGGACAGTATTGCGTAAGCCTCTGCGGTGAAGATGCTTGTTTCCGGGTGCAGAACGTTGGATTCGGAGAACGATGGGCCGACAGCTGCGTAAGAAACGCCAGCGTGCGACTTCGAAGCGTCAGTGTAAAATTCTGTGTACGGGTACTTGTGCTGGAGTTCTAAAAAATGCATTCTTATGTGTGCCTCTGGAGCGTGTTTTGTAACCTCTATGAAGGATGTATCGCATTCTATGTGCTGCCACTGCCACGGCGGCAGTGGTTTTGCTGGGGCCATAAGGTTTTGCTCAAGAGCCGGAACTTCCATTTCCTCAAAAAGTTTTCTAACGCGCAGGGAAAATGGTTCTCTAGCTGCAGGTCGATTACCAAACAGCGTTGCAGATGCAAGGTTGTTTATGGTTTCATAACACGGATGGTCGCGGTTCGCTTTAACTTTCAGAAAGTAAAGGAAACTGCAGTACGATCTCTGAAGATGAAGCGACCACTCATTGGCTTCAACGTAGAGACTCTCCACAGGACTCGTCCTGAAGGCACCGGTAGCCAGGCGGATACCTAAATGATGAATAGGGTCAAGAATCTTTAAGGCGCTTGGGGTGGCAGACTGGTAAACCACGGCCCCGTAGTCTAGGCGTGTACGTATAAGGCTTTTGTAGACATTCATGAGGCATTTCCTGTCACTGCCCCATGTTGCATGCGACAAGATTTTTAGAATGTTCATTGTTTTTAGGGATTTGTGCTTAAGATATCTTAGGTGCGGAATGAAAGTTAATTTTTTATCCAGAATAATGCCCAGAAATTTGTGTTCTGTGTTTACAGGTATGCGCTGTCCATTTAAATCTACATTGGGATCTGCGGTCAGTCCTCTCTTTCGTGTGAATAACACACATGAGCTTTTATTGGGATTGATTTTAAAGCCATTTTCTCTGGCCCATTTAGACACTTTGTTCAGTCCAATTTGGATGTGTCGTTCACAAATTGCGAGGTTACACGACTTGAACCCGATCTGTACATCATCTACATATAGGGAGTAGAACACGCCGGGTGGTATTGCTGAACGTAAGGAGTTCATTTTTATGATGAAAAGCGTACAGCTGAGTACGCCTCCCTGCGGCACCCCAGTTTCCTGTGTATATGGTCTGGACAGAGCATTCCCAACTCTAACGCGGAATGTGCGATTTGTTAAGTAGCTTTCTATTATGTTGAGCATATTCCCGCGGATACCGATTTCTGAAAGATCTCGTAATATTCCAAACCGCCACGTTGTATCATATGCTTTTTCCATGTCGAGGAAGACAGACAGAAAAAACTGTTTTTGTATAAAAGCTTCACGGATGTTTGCTTCTATGCGAACAAGGCTGTCTGTTGTAGAACGGCCTTCTCTAAAGCCGCACTGATAAGGATCGAGCAGTTTGTTTTCTTCAAGGAAATGTAAGAGCCTGCGGTTTATCATTTTTTCATAAAATTTGCAAAGACAACTTGTTAAAGCAATGGGACGGTAACTTTCCACTGAGGATGCATCTTTACCTTGTTTTAGAATGGGTACCACGATGGCTTCTCTCCATGCCAGTGGAAGGAACCCAGTTGCCCAAATAGTGTTAAAGAGGGACAGCAGAGCCATTTGGGCGCTAGAGTCCAGATGCTTTATCATCTCATACATAATACGGTCGGCTCCGGGAGCAGAGCTTCGACAAGTGTTTAATGATGCTCTGAATTCCATAACACTAAAGGGACTGTTGTAAGGTTCGTTTTCTCGACACTTTCTATTTAACGGCTTGCTTTCTGCAGATTTTTTTAGTTTGTGGAAAAGCTCCGAATAATGTTCGGCGCTGGACACATGTTCGAAATGCTGTCCAAGGGCGTTAGCCTGGTCTTCAAGGTTATTGCCTTGGACATCGACCAAAGGCAGGAGGTGAGGTTGGTGGCCTACTAATGTTTTCAGCCGACTCCATACTTTTCCTTCTTGTTTGTAGGAGTTAATACCGGAGATGTATTTTTCCCAGCTTTGCCTTTTAGCCGTGCGCCGTGTTCGTCTTCCTTGGGACTTTATGTGTTTGAAGTTAACAAGGTTCTCTGTTGTTGGAGAGCGGCGCAGCATGTCCCAGGCCTTGTTCTGTTTTTTCCGTGCATTCCTGCAATCCTCGTTCCACCAGGGCACTCGCCGTTTTTTCGGGCTCCCGTTTGTTTGTGGGATGCACTCCAATGCGGCGTCAATCATAAAAGCGGTAAAATAAGCAACAGCGTCGTTTATATTAAAATCGTTAAGAGCGTTTCGAGGCATATACGTCAGAGTCCTAAATTTTTCCCAGTCTGCAGATGCAATCTTCCATCGAGGGGCATGTTGGAAAGGATCATGTTCTCTTGTAGATTGGAGGATCACAGGAAAATGGTCACTGCCATAAGGGTTCTGAATAACTTTCCAATCTAAACGGGGTACTAAGGTCGGGGATACTATGCTTAAGTCTATGTAACTGTATGTGTTGTGTGCAAGACTGTAAAATGTTGGTTGTTTCTTATTTAGCACGCAGGCGCCTGAAGAAAACAGGATTTGTTCAATTATTCGACCTCTTGCATCGCATCGGGAATCCCCCCAAAGGGTGTTGTGTGCATTGAAATCCCCAACCAGTATGTATGGGTCTGGCAGGGCATCTATAATTCCCTCAAGTTCTGTTCGATGGAGCCGAAAGTTAGGTGGTATGTAGATAGAACAAATGCTAATTAATTTTCCAAACAATAAGGCCCGAACCGCAACTGCCTCGAGAGGTGTTTGAAGTTCCAGAGCACGGCATGCAACGGACTTATCAGCTATTATTGCTACACCACCGGAAGAGGTGTCGGCATCGTCACGATCCTTGCGAAAAATGGCGAATTGCGTCAGAAAGCCTGACTGTGTTGATTTTAGATGTGTTTCTTGTACACACAGCACCTTGGGATTATATTTATGTAACAGTTCTTTGATGTCGTCGAGGTTGTGGAGAAGACCTCTAACGTTCCAATGTAGTATTGATGTATCCATGTTGGTATTGATATGTGCTGTGTGTTTAGGAAAGCGAAGCTACTTTAGGCCCACAGGGCTCTTTCCAGGCCCCGTGATGGGGGTTTTATCCTTTTTGGCGCGCTCCTGAGAACTGCGCCGAGCCTTCGGCGTCTGGGACGCCAAAGCACTTTGTGATGTATCCATCACCTCTAACGAGGCGCTGGATGTCCGCTCGCGGTGTCCGCTCGCGGGTGTTGCGGGCTTCTCTACGCGTGTAGAGGCCCTTGAAGCACTAGAGACGGCAGACCTTGAGGGCTGCTGGCTCTTGCAGGGTGGCGGATCAGCACTAGCTGGTGCCGCAGTGGGGGCGAGTGGCAATGCCGCCGTTCCACTCTGGGTGGTCCTAACAGCCGCCGAGTACCGTTGTGGCCGTGCCCCCAGCCGTGCCACTTCGGAAAATGTGGGTCCCTGTGCGATAGAAAGACGTTTTCGCGCTTCTTTGAATGAGATATTTTCTTTTACTTTAAGTGTTATGATTTCCTTTTCCTTCTTCCATGAAGGGCAGGAGCGAGAATAAGCGGCGTGTTCGCCGTCACAGTTTGCACAGTGAAGTGGGTCGTTGCAGTTGTCCGCAGGGTGGTCATGGGACGCGCACTTGGCACAGGTGGTACGACCTCGGCAGCTCTGAGAGCCGTGGCCGAATCTTTGGCATTTGAAACATCGTCGTGGATTTGGTATGTACGGTCTGACATTAATTTTCATATAGCCTGTTTCGATGCTTTCGGGGAGTGTGCTGGTACAAAAGGTAAGGATCAGGTGTTTTGTGGGTATTTCCTTGTCATCTCGGCGGATCTTGATTCGTTGTACATTCGTGACATGCTGCTCCTTCCAGCCCTCTAGCAGCTCTGCCTCAGTCAGTTCTAGAAGGTCCTGCTCTGAAACTACACCTCTTGTGCTGTTGAGGGAACGGTGAGGGGTTACTGAAATTGAGGTTTCACCAAATGAAACAAGATTTGTCAATTTGTCGTGTTGTGTTTTGTCACGAACTTCAAGGAGAAGGTCGCCACTGGCCATTTTAGTAATTTTGTATCCAGGGCCTAGTGTGTCAGTGAGGCACTTCGCGACAACAAATGGAGAAAGCGTTCTTACAGTTCTTTGGTTTGTTTCGGTGTGGATGACGTGAAAATGTGGAAAAATATCTTTGCTCTTGGCGAAAAAGTTGAAGGGTTCATCGGTGCGGCCTCTTTTCAAAAGAGGTCGATCAGGTAGCTTTGGGAATGAGCTAGAAGCCATAGAAATTACTGAAATTTCGGCAGCTGTGCCAGCCGCCCACCATGGAGCCCAACACGGGGACGTGACAAGATTCTGTATAAATGCAGCCTGCCAGCGCCAGCAGTACACAGCCACTATAACCTAATGTATATACCCAAGTTTGGATACATTACACACGGTTAACCCTCGCCACCAGGAAATATGGAAGTGAGAAGAAGGGAAGAGAAGACAGGAAAGATGAAAAAGGCGAGAGAGAAAGGCGAAGATTGGAGAGGAGGACAGGAAAAGGCGACTGCCGATTTCCCCCGGGTGGGTCAGTCCGGGGGTGCCGTCTGTGTGAAGCAGAGGCCAAAGAGGTGTGTTGCCTCCGCCGGGGGGCCTTAAAGGTCCAAACACCCAGCATAGGCTCAACCTCCAGGATCCCCCTTTCCCCAGGCACGGCTAAGCCGCGCACGGCTACACGCGGGAGGGTCCAACCCTCGTGTGCTCGGGTCCGTGGTGTCGCAACACACCAAACGCCTGCTTGCGCAGACGCCCCTGCGGGGCATACGAGATTTGATCTCCGTATCGCCGATACCAAGAAATGTACACCCTGAATATAACAAGGGTAGAAGGAAAGCAAGAGCTTCAGCCATACTCAAACAGATCCAGACAGAGGGGCGTAGAGCCTGCTTTGTTGACGCGGCCGCATATAGGAAGGGGTGCTCCTTTTCTGCAGTAGTGGGGGATTCCAAACAGCGGCTCACGAACTGTACATCTGTACGAACCGGAGATCCAGCGATAGCCGAGCAGGTGGCCATTGCCTTGGCGATGCTTGATGACACCAGCGACGTCATCTACAGTGACTCACGGTCGGCCATTAGGGCATTTCAGTGTGGTGTGATCTCAGAACAGGCTTTTGGGCTGCTTCGTAAGGCAGGTGCGGATAGAATCAAGTATCACTTGCTTACTTGGTTCCCAGCCCACGTTGGGCACATATCGGGTGTCCCCACGAACCTCAATGAGACGGCCCACGCTGCCGCGCGCGCACTGACTGACCGCGCTGGCGCTGTAACGGCCGAAGAGAGATTTACGCATGGTAGAGACGCGCCTGCCACTTATAATGAACTTCTTAAACACTTCTATCTCTCACGGCGACAGTACCCTCCTCCTCACCCCAAGCTCACTGGGCCTCAGGCACTGACATTCAGACTGCTGCAGACAGAAACCTATCCCAACCTGTTCACGTTACATGCGATATATCCGGAGATTTACACTGATGACGCGTGCCCTGCTTGCGGGGATAGATCAACACTTTCGCACATGCTCTGGGGATGTATCTCTATAGCAAGCCCTGACCTCAGCTCAGCTAGGTGGGAGGCGGCCCTCCGCAACCCACTCCTGGCTGAGCAACGTTGGGCTGTCCAGCAGGGCCACGATGCAGCTGGCAGGCTAGGCCTGTCGGTCCCGACGTGGGAGCGGCCCGCGACGTGCTAATACGCGTTCTGCAGGACTGTAAAATAAAAGTTACTCAATCAATCAATCAATCATAATCCCGTAATGTTCATGGCTACTCACTTTGCGTGCATTAGCTGCGATGACACTACCCCTGTTTTCGATGATTTTAATGTGGATGTGTCGCTACCAAAGGGAGCGGTTTACGCGTTCCGTGTTGCAGACATCCCTTGCGATGCCACACCGATTCGGCCCAACCGACCCCCCAGCGGCGTACGTGCATAGATTTGACATTATCAAAGAATGCGATTGCAGTTGCGAGTAAACTAATGACCACCGATCTAGACAATAGATGAGCTCGTACTTTTGTTCAAAATTATGTCACCTCCGTGTCGTGTGCTAAACAGCTTCGCTGGTCAACCTCCTAACAGTGGAATGGCTCACGTTTTTTTTTTGTTCACAGAGAAAGAAGATCTTTTTCTTTGTGTGCTTTTCTTTCTTTCTTCCTTTCTTCCTTCCTTTCTTTCTTTCTTTCTTTCTTTCTTTCTTTCTTTCTTTCTTTCTTTCTTTCTTTCTTTCTTTCTTTCCACACTATGACACCCGGACTGCAGCTTCTGACAGTGCGCCAAACCAATCTCAAGAATTGTAATAAGTCGTTTGCATTAAAAATCAATATGGGCCTTAGACATCCTTTGTAGCACGGAGAGTGAATAACTTGTTTGCAACTAAGGCATACCTTCCAAATAAAAAGAAAGGGTAGGAGCGAATGATGACAACCTTCTTGCATGTTGCTCGCCGATGCTAGCTTAATCCGGATGGTCACGTCTTCAAACAACTCTGACGAGCCAGACGGGGGAATAAGAAACGATAATACCCCTCACGGGAACTCGCTTGGCAAAGTCACGTTCGACACGCAGGCTTGGTTTCCTTCGCAAAACGGCGCTTCCCGACGATATGGTGTCGACTTTCCTCTCTCACACATTTCTGAACAACGTTGACGTCATAACGCAAAGAATGCGTCAGGAAAAAAGCAGTGGAGGAATATCTCGCAAGGCGAATATCTATCTGTGCCAGAAAAAAAAAAATGGAAGTTCTTGTAGCTCTCGGAACCACGCGGAGAATTCACCCCAACGCACTCCGATGAGCTATTCATGACCAAACTACGTGACTAAAGCGACAAAGAGAAGCAGCTCCCCTCCGACTGCCAAGGCACGCGCCCGCTGAGTCGTGCACGATAGCCACGTCACCATCCGTTTCTTGTGGGAACTAAAAAAAAACATTCTAAAGAAAAGCTAACATATCTTGCACTCGCTGGTTTTCGTTGCGTCATCCGCACCTTTGCGGTAAGTATAGCGTTTGGTCGTCTGTTTCAGTTTTTACATATACAGGGAAAATACTTTTCTAGGCCACTCCATCTATGATTCCCGCTTCTGCATGAAGCCAACAGGCAAGGAAGTCAAAAGAAGCACACAGAAAATTAACTCTTTCTTTAAGGTAAAGTGTACAAATCACAAGGAAAATGAAAATGATGATGATGATGATGATGATGTTTGAGGTTTAATGGCGCAAGGGCCAGGTATGGCCAAAGAGCGCCATGCTAGTGGTAATGAATATGTCGTGGTCTGATGGGCTCTGTGAATTTAATGTGACTTGGCTGTAGAGGGGCCTAAAAGACTTTGTGTATATTGCATAAAAAATTACCCGTAATAAAATTATGGCAATGATTAAAGACATGTACTATGATCACTAAAATACACTAAAAAGAATGATGCACTATATAAAATATGCGAGAGACTAAAATTGTCTAAGAGCACTACTGCCTCGCCAGAGCCCTTGAAACGCAAGGGCTGAGAGGCATATGCTATACAAGATAGCTATCACAGCGGCATCCTCTGGAGAGAGGAGACGCTATGAACGTATGGGGCTAATTACATGTAACACAACATCTTTCAGGAAGTCTAGGACTGCGTTAGTGTCAAAGAGTGGTTCTGGGCCGAGTAACATTACAGGATGAAGGGGAATATGCTGCCGGTATGCTAACGGAAAATGTTTCTTTCTGTCAGATTCGGCTTTCCGACACTCCAGGAGGACATGGAGGACGGTCAGCCTCTCTCCGCATCTCCCACAGGTTGGGGGCTCATTTCCAGTGAGTAAAAAATTGTGGGTGCCAAATGTGTGTCCTATTCTTAGACGACAGAATAGGACATCTGTTCGGCGTGATTTTGTAGCAGAGGGCCAGAGTCCTAACTGTGGCTTAATTAGGTGGAGCTTATTATCTGTTTCCGCGTCCCACATGCGTTGCCAGTGCCCGCGCATTCTCCTTCACAAGAAAGGCCTGAGATGTGTGACAGGCACCTCAGCGGTAGGGTTAACTGCTTGCGGTGCGATAGACGTGGCCATCTCGTCCGCCAGAACGTTGCCCTCGATGCTCCTATGGCCAGGCACCCAGCATATAATGATATGCTGGTTAGATACGTACGCTTTACACAAGACGGTGTAGAGTTCATTAAATACGGGATTTTTATGTTTGCTAAGTGACATTAAGGCCTTCACGACGCTGAGAGAGTCTGTATAGATCGCTGCTTTCGGAAGTTTCGATTTTCTTATGTGCTTTACAGCAGAGAGTAGTGCGTAGGCCTCGGCCGTAAAGATACTTGTTTCCGGATGCAGTACATCGGATTCCGAAAACGATGGGCCGACGGCTGCATAGGATACCCCGGCATTTGACTTCGAATCGTCTGTGTAGAACTCTGCGCAGGAGTGCTTGTGCTGGAGTTCTAGGAAGTGCATTCGGATTTCGGCCTCAGGAGCGTGCTTTGTAACTTTTATAAAGGATATGTCACATTGTATCACCTGCCACTCCCAAGGAGGTAAGAGCTTGGTTAGGTGCATTAAGCGATGCTCGAGGAGCGGGACATGCATTTCATCGCTAAGCTGCTTCACACGCAGCGAGAAAGGTTGTCTTATGGAGGGACGATTGCTGAAAAGTGTAGCGCACGTCATATCGGTAACGTTATGAAAACATGGATGTTCAGGATTGGAGCGTACTTTAAGGAAATATGTAAAGCTAACGTATGATCTCTGTAGGTGGAGAGACCATTCATTCGATTCGGCATATAAACTTTCAATCGGGCTTGTTCTGAAAGCGCCCGTGGCTAAGCGGATACCTAGATGGTGAACAGGGTCAAGCATCTTTAGTGCGCTCGGGGCGGCAGAGTTATATACCACGGCACCATAATCTAATCGTGACCGGATGAGGCTTTTATAGAGATTCATTAGGCACTTCCTGTCACTACCCCACGTAGTCTGGGATAGAAGTTTCATTAGGTTCATTGTTTTCAGACACTTTTCTTTAAGATGTTTAATGTGTGGGACTAAAGTAAGTTTATTGTCGAGTATAACACCTAGAAATTTGTGCTCTTTGTTTACAGGTATCTGATGTCCACACATTTCCAAGCAAGGATCCGGAACCAGGCCTCTCTTCCTTGTAAACAGCACGCAAGAACTCTTTTGAGGATTGATTTTAAAACCATTTTTCTCTGCCCACCCTGACACCTTGTTCAATCCATGCTGTACCTGTCTCTCGCATACTGCGAGGTTACAGGATTTGAAGCCTATTTGAATGTCATCCACATAGACGGAATACAAAATGGCCGGTGGTAAGGAAGCACGAAGCGTTGTCATCTTAACAATAAAAAGTGTGCAGCTGAGCACGCCTCCCTGGGGTACACCAGTTTCTTGTGTAAAAGGACGTGACAGAACATTGCCGACTTTCACCCGGAAGGTACGATCGGACAAGTAGCTTTTTATTACGTTGAAGATATTACCATGAATGCCCATTTCCGGTAAGTCTCGCAAGATGCCGTATCGCCACGTTGTGTCATACGCCTTTTCCATATCGAGAAATATCGAGAGGAAGAACTGTTTATGTATAAATGCGTCCCGGATATTTCCCTCAATACGTACAAGATGGTCGGTTGTGGAGCGCCCTTCTCGGAAGCCACACTAATAGGGATCAAGCATTTTGTTCTGTTCAAGGAAATGGATCAGTCGCCGATTTATCATTTTTTCAAATACCTTACACATGGAGCTTGTGAGGGCTATCGGGCGGTAGCTTGCCACTGAGGAAGGATCTTTGCCTTGTTTTAAAACAGGGACCACAATGGCTTCTCTCCATGTGGTCGGAAGGTACCCTGCGTCCCAGATAGTGTTGAAAAGTGCAAGTAGTGTTACTTGTGTGTCATTGTGTAAGTTTTTCAGCATTTCGTACATGATTCTATCAGATCCTGGTGCGGAGCTCTTGCATGCGCTCAAGGCAGCTCTCAATTCGGCAATGCTGAAAGGACGGTTGTAAGGCTCACTCTGTTGACATTTTGTCATGAGTGGCTTACATTCTTCTATTTGTTTATATTTCAGAAAGGATTGCGAGTAATGGTTGGCACTTGACACGCTTTCAAAGTGCTCCCCAAGTGAGTCCGCCTGATCTTGTAGGGTTCCTTCTGTGTTTACCAAAGGGAGTGCATATGCTTGTCGTCCTCTTATCCTATTGACCCTGTTCCAGGCTTTGGCCTCATCTCTGAACGAGTTAATACTCGATAGAAAGTTCTGCCAACTTTCTCGTCTGGCCTGTCGGCGGGTTCTCCTGCCTTGGGATTTTACTTTTTGAAAATTTATAAGATTCTCCGCAGTGGGGGAGGCGCGCAGCAACCCCCATGCCTTGTTCTGATTCTTACGGGCGGTCCGACATTCACTGTTCCACCACGGTACACGTGGTTTGCATGCCAAACCACTTACTTCGGATATGCGTCTTGATGCGGCATCTATTATGAATGCTGTAAGATAATCCACAGCAGCATCAATTTCTAAAGAAGACAAGTCAGCCCATGAGATCCTAGAGAGAGTTCGAAATTTCTGCCAGTCGGCTGTGTCTATCTTCCACCTAGGAGCTTGTGGAGGATATTCGTTTTCTTTAGATGTTCTTATCAGTATGGGGAAGTGGTCGCTCCCGTAAGGATTGTTCATAACTTCCCATACGAGTTCAGGCAGTATACACGGGGAAACTAGGCTGAGGTCAATTGATGAAAATGTTCTGTTGGCGAGAGAATAATATGTGGGTGCCTTCTTATTCAGCAGGCATGCACCAGAAGAGAATAGGAACTGTTCAACAAGACGACCTCGCGCATCTATACGAGAGTCACCCCACAGGCTGTTGTGCGCATTGAAATCCCCAAGTACAACGTAAGGTTCTGGCAATTCATCTATGAAGGACTGAAATTCATGTTTGCTTAGTTTGTAGTGTGGGGGTATATAAATTGAGCAAATAGTGATAAGTTTGTTTAGCAGAACAGCTCGCACTGCCACTACTTCAAGGGGCGTTCGTAGCTGTAAAGGTTGACATGCTATACTTTTATGGGTGAGAATCGCCACACCACCGGATGATGCGACGGCATCATCGCGATCTTTGCGAAAAGTTATGTACTGTCGGAGAAAGTTTGTGTGTTTGGATTTTAGGTGTGTTTCCTGTAAACACAGCACTTTTGGATTGTGTTGGTGGATGGTTCCCTGCACATCATCAAGGTTTCTAAGAAGACCTCGGACATTCCACTGAATTATTTGTGTATCCATTTTTAATGTATGTTGGTGCTGTGTGTACGGAAACTGAAAGATGTCTTAGATTACAGAGCTCTTTCGAGGCCCTGTAATCGGGGTTTTGCCCTTTCTGGAGCGTTCGAGGGAGCCTCGCCGCTCCTTAGGCGCTTGGCGCGCCGTGAGGACAGGTGTAGTGTCCAGTGCCTCGTGTGAGGCGCCGGACACGTGCTCTTGCGAGCGAGAAGTAACTAGAGAGGGTCCCGCCTTGGGGGGCAAGACCCCTGCGCCCACCAGCCCGGAGGTCGATGGGGTTCCCTGAGGGATTTCGCTGCGCTGGCTGTTGCCAGCGCAGGAAGGGGCCGGGGAGGCCGGGGCAACCTCGGCTGCGCCA